>NC_133537.1:99343665-99643665 GCF_048544455.1 Silene latifolia | reverse complement strand
ATCGGTCGAGGAACCATGTCTTTATATCAAGTCGAGTGGGAGCAAGATTGTCTTCCTAATATTGTATGTCGATGACATACTCCTGATTGGGAATGACATACCTCTCTTAACTTCGGTGAAAGTATGGTTGAAAAACCATTTCCAGATGAAAGATCTGGGTGAGGCACAAAGAATTCTGGGCATCCGTATCTATCGAGATAGATCACGACGGATGTTATCTCTCGGTCAGAGTCTTACATAGACAAAGTCCTAGAGAGATTCAAAGATGACTAACTCCAAGAAGGGGTTTCTTCCTATGGCTCCAGGGGTGCATTTGAGCAAGTCTCAGGCACCAGAGACACCGGAAGAGAAAGAGCGCATGACACGGATTCCTTATGCCTCGGCTATAGGATCAATCATGTATGCCATGATATGCACACGTCCGGACGTGGCATATGCATTGAGTATGACAAGTCGATTCCAACAAATCCGGTGAATCACATTGGATGGCTGTCAAGAACATTCTTAAGTACCTACGGAGGACTAAAGATTGGGCATTGACTTATGGAGGCTATCAAACGCTATGCGCAACCTGATTCGCAGATGCTAGCTTCCAAACGGATCGAGATGACTCAAAATCTCGGTCTGGATTCGTTTTTACTCTTAATGGCGCTGCAGTCAGCTGGAAGAGTTCCAAACAAAGTGTTACAGCAGATTCTACGACTGAGTCCGAGTACTATGCCGCGTCTGAAGCTGCAAAGGAAGCGATATGGATGCGTCAATTCTTACAAGGACTATCCGTAGTGCCTAGTTCGAATGACCCGATCACCATCTATTGCGATAATAGAGGTGCCATCTTCCAAGCTAAGGAGCCTAAGTCTAGCAACAAGTCTAGACATGTACAACGGAAAGCTCATCTAATCCGAGATTACGTGGAGCAAAAGGAAGTAGTGATAGAAAAGATTGCTACAGATGATAACATAGCAGATCCTCTCACTAAACCATTACGACAAGATAAGCATGAAGGGCATGTTAATTCCATGGGAATTAAACGTGTTCCTAAGTTGTAGTACTCTTTTATGGATTAGATTCATTCCCTTATGTACTCTATACGACATCATCGTTCTGATATTTATATATATTTTGTTTTTCATGTGGTTTTGTACGACAATTTTGAACACCACAAAGTGAACTGAACAAACATTATATTTTTGGTCCTTAATTGCCCACGTGAGCTGATAACTCAAGGTAATTATTTTGTGACGTTGGTTGATGGTGGGTTCAACGAGCCATAAGTCAACCAGTTGACCACCAATCACGAGGCGATTTATACGGATATTTCGTAGGACACAATTGTGACATCGACGTGGAGTCCTAAATGTTTTATAACATTCGGTGCCCGGTCGTGGATAGGACCTCCATGGTGATCCTAAGAGTCGATTCTTTTGACTATCGACTGTCTCTTGAGACTAAGGCAGATTTTGGGTGACTTTGGTTTCTTTCTCACGGTCATCCGTAACAGGGGGCCAAGTAGATTTTTCTGAGTCATTTCATGTTGTGCTTAGATCGGAAGGAGTCGAGTTGAAGGAAATATTCAGCCTTTATCGTGTACTCGATATTTCTCGGGGCCACTCGAGGAGTCAGAATCGAAATGCATGGCCATGCTCGAATACGAATTCGTTTTATCAGTTAAGTTACTCTCTAGTCGGGGAAACCACTCTAGATACAGATCGATTGTAAAATACGACCTTTGCGGATCCAGATCTGCAAATTGTTTTACATTGAGTGGGAGAAATTTTAAATGAATATGAGAATCGGTTATCGCACATACACTTGTACGGACAAGTGGGAGTTTGTTGAGCCGTGTCCTCCGCTTAGTGCGGATAACGTCATTGCACATACACTTGTACGGACAAGTGGGAGCTTGTTGGGGCTGGTGTCCTTTACAGTTAGTGCAAGGACTTATAAATCTCTAAAAGGATTAAAGGGTATACTTTTGTATTATAATCAGTTGATCCACGTTTATCAATAACGGTTGGCTTGCTAGATAAGTTTGACGTTATTGTCATACAGATGGCGGTGATCAACTGGTCCCTAAAAGTCACACCTATAGGATACGTTTGAGAGATGTGACGGTATGAAAATACAGTCATGTTGATGCCAGAAAATTGACTAAGCAGTTAGTCCGAGTTATTTGACTAATAATTAGTCAAACGCGATGTTGAGATAATTATTTAATACGGATTAAATAAAAATGGCTAAGACGAATTAAGCGGTTAATTCGTAAATTAAATATAAAGCGATTTATATTTGATTAATGTATATTGAATTAATTATACAATATCGTTTTTGTCGGACATGCATTAATACCTCAACTAATCCGTGTTATTAGTTGATGCTTTAATAACCGATAACCGATGACGATTTATAATAAAACCGTGTCATATACATTTAGCGAATTTCGGGTCGTACCACGAGTTAAAAATAAGAGAAAGTGGAAAGCCCACTCTCCCCATTTGGAAGCTCACGGCCGAACCCAACCACAAAAGGAGAGCTTTCTCTCTTTTTGCCCTGATCATTCATTTGTGAAAAATAATTAGGGTTTTGAGAGACATTTTTCCTCTCAAAATTCAGATCTCACATCTAAAGAAAACTCAAATCAAGTTCTCTCAATATTGCAAGGCAATTAGAGAATACATTTCTAGCACAAGGGCATATTCTCAGACGATCTTGGGTGCAACAATTAGGAGGAGGTCTACTTTGATCTCTCATTGCCGAATTGCACTAGGACCGAAGGTTAATTCTTGTGCTTTATCGTTTTTCATTGTTTTTCGTTTATGACAATAAATTGCATATTAAATTTACGTTATAGTCCTATAATTTAAGGGTATTATACGGATATTACCCTACAACCTCAACTTACCGCTAACTAGTTGTTTGTTGAGTATTATAAATGTCTTTGATTGGATGTGACCCGATGACATCACCTCCATCAAAATGGCGTCGTTGCCGGTGATGGTGCTATGTGATTAAGTTCTTACTTGTTTGTCTATTTTAATTTTGCTTTCACCTTGAGGAACTTGTTCCTCAAGGATTGTTCTTACCGTTTCTGTGTAGTTTCCATGCTTGTAGTTGTTTCCTTGTCTTAGCTATGATGACTCAAGACTTGACATATGGAGTATGTGGTGGATCTTTTGAGTATGACTATGGGTATGGGGAGTTTGAGGACAAATCAACACAAACCTACCTTACTACTCATACAATGAAAATCCTAACCACTACCCCAATTTTTCGCACCAAAATCCCCACATCCAATATCCACAACAACCACCCACCCAATACCCACTTCATAATGAATTTCAATTGCCACAATACAACCACTTTCACACCTACCCACTGTTAGAAATCTATATCTCATTATTTAACATTTCATATATGTTTCAAATTAATTTAGTCATAAAATTAATTACAAATCTTATGCATGCAAACAAAATAAGAAGAGATAAGAAAATCAATTTCTCACCATCTAATTTTCGGTCAAATGGGCACCAACAAGATCTCCTTCTTGTCAGTTCTCGAGCTTTCCAATAATGGATGAACATTCATGACTTCAAAATAGAAGCCCTCCAATTAGTAGCACCCAAGACTATCTCAAAATCCCACAAACTAATATGTACTAGATATTTGTAATGTGGTTTACCTTAAAATTGATTACTAATACTCATATACTACTACTAGTATTGTTAGTAATTGATATGTACAAATTAGATTCATAAAAATGAATTTTATGAAGAACAAGAGAGAGAAGGTATTGTTTTTATTAAACATAAGAAGAATGATAAAAATTGAGAAAAACTCTCTCAATACTCCTCCCAAAAACCGGTGGCTTCATATGGTCTTATGACCATTTTTTTTTTCTTTTTGTCTTCACAAGAAAAATGTGTAAGTATTTTTCCATGGTCATGTCACTATCAAGTGTTATAGACAAATGAATAAGACAAATGGAAAAAGACAAAACTTCTCATATAGCCCACCAACTTCGGTTTCTATAGTGTAATATGGAGTCCATTTTATTTTTGTCATATTGTACAATTGTATGTCATGTGACATGTGACATGTCTTATGTCATGTTTTAATTTAAAATGCATATTTAACAAATTAAATATCATTTACAAATTAAATAAATCATATTTAACAAATTGACTAGTAATTTAAAATTACTTTCTCATAAAATGGTCATATAATTATTAGTTAGTATAATTCACAACATCTTGTAATTATAACTAACTTATCATTCTCATCTCGCGTGTTTCGCAAACACCGATTAATTTTAGTAATATAACTTCTTAAATTACTAAATAAAATCTCATTTAATCACATTATAATAAGATGTCATTTTTCTCTCTTATAATAATTTGTTCAATTTTAAGGAATTAATTAATCTGTATCGTCATACAATTAATTAACCTTTTCAATTAAGGGAATCGTCCTTTAGGTGTGACCTCAAGGGATCAACTGATCACCACCGTCGCACGACAGTAATGTCAAACTCTAGCCAGCCAATCATTACCGATATGTGTGGACCAGTTGACTATATATGTAATGTATCATCCCTTTCATATTCTTGGTATGAGATTTAAATATGTGATCAATATGATCAACAATTGTGATCGCATTATTGTCGAGGACACTTACTCCAACAATCTCCCACTTGTCCTCGACAAGTGTGCGTCACCAATTCTCTTGTCCTATTACTATCTCCCACTCAATGCAAGGTGTCTTTCGGGTCGTACTTGCAAGTGATCATATCGAGAGTGGTTTCCTCGATCTGGAGAATAACTGATTGACCGGAATTTATCTACCATAGATACCTTCCGAGCGTGGCCACGCATTTCCAGTTCATTGCTCCTCGAGTGGCCCTAAGATATTGTTTTAACCCTGACAAAGGGGTGGACAATTCCTATCGCACTTATTCCCTTCGACTAGCCACAGCCATCATAACCCAAAATATGCCCATTTGACCCCATTTACGAAGGTCGTAGTAACACAAATCAAAGTTAATCTGAAACTGTGCCATTTTAGGCGAACAGTCTTTAGTTAAAAGAATCGACTCATTAGAATACTATAGTAGCTCTCGCCACGACCAGGCTTTATAAATTTGCCAGAACTCTATAAGCGGTCACTGCCCGACAAAGTGTTCCTAACAGTCTGCCTATGTGATCGACTAGTCATCTCACATGACTCTATGGCACTTGAACTTGCCATCAATCGCATCACACTCTAGTCACTTCGAGACGTCACCTCATATAAGTGACTATAGGCGAATACCATGTTAATCCGGGTTCACTTTAACGGGGTTCAATATTGTCTCTACAACCCGTTTGGATGTAACAAAGTATAAGAAAAGAGTTTTTAAAGGAAAAAATCGAACGACAAATGCGATTATCACATATGAATAGTCAATGCCTGATTACTATTTCATATTCTATAATCAAATTTGATCTTTTATGTAGTTATTAATCTCAATCCAATTGAAATGACATGACTCATCATGTTAAGCCTATAAGAAGGCTTTGGTTAGTAGGTTTTATCAACTTCTTGTACCTTACTCAACCTTACTACATACTCGTTTTCCTTTGTAATGTATACATTTGCATTACAAAACTTTCTGAGTACGTGTCGAGATCCAATCAAGACATAGGCCTTCTAGCCTTAGAATAGCTCCCACTGTTTTCACAGTGTTCGGGACTCATCCTTCTTGCACATCCCATGATTGCAAGTGTACTCAATTTCCGTTGTAAATATTTCTCATTGCTCTTTATTGCCTAGAACGATTCTAGAAAATCTATTTCTTAAATAACATAGCCACAATGGTATCTTAACCATCCTAATGTGTTTTTATTATGGTTTTTTCGAAAACCATGCGCAATCTCAATTGTCAATTGTCACTTGTGTAACACCCTTACACAAAATTGCATCAAAAACACTTTGCATTATATCCTTAATGCTTTTGCAAGCACTTAAGGGTAATCTTTATGGCTTACTTGGTAACTAATACTTAAATTCTATTTGAAACAATTCATCATACTCAAAGTATATGAAGTGTTATACATCATTTCCTATTTAAGTGATCCGGCAGCGGAAGCAAATGGAATCAATCAAATATGTTCAACTCGATTGAACTAGTCATGAATCTTTTCAACATAAGACTTCTTATTTGACGCTAATATCATGTGGATTTATTTCCATAAATCTGGATATTAAAGATGTATTATAATACTCCATAAGTCTTAAATCATTCGCAATGATCAATATGTCATCCACATATAAGACTAATTAAAAATTTCCGTAACTCCCACTAAACTCCATGTATAAACACAACTTCTCGACTTATCGAGAAAAGTTTTATAACATGATCAAAAACATTGATTCCAACTCATTGATGTCCTACTTAAGATTCTCTCTTAAGTTTCACATTATCTTAGGATTGCAAGAATCTACAAAACTCAAGACATGTATTGAATGTGGGAAATAATCTGTATACTTCCCTTTAACATGAAGGATTATAACGATTTAATAAAGATGATCTAAGGTCATAAAATAAAATACATAAACAAAAGTAAAAGGATTTACAATTAACCTCAGGTCCTAGCAAAATTGGCCTAAGAACAATATCAAAACTGATATTCGCCTATTAGTTGCACCCAAGACGATCTGAGATATACCCTTTGATTATGCTAGAAATCAATCTAAAATTTTCTGTAAAATTTTATTGTCTTTGTGTTTTGTGATGAGAAAGAGGAGGCAAGATCAGAAAAAGTATTAGGTCAGAAATAATTCTCTACGTTTCTTTTTATATAGACCGAAATCTGGAATCAATTAGGAAAGAAATAACCTCCTAATTTTCGGCCAACCAGACCGAAAATAAGGAGTGTATTTTCCTTATTTTGGTCTTTCCAAAAATATATAATATGTGTTGAATTGTCATCTAGTGAGGATCGAACCCATGACCTCTTGGTATGTGTACCCTCACTATTACCACTATGACACATTCAACTTGTTGATATTAAATACAACTGATTATTTTTAATTACGAATTAACAGATTAATTCGTCCAAACTAACCTTATACTCCCTCCTATTCATTTTAACCTTCCCCCTTTCCTTTTTCATCTATTCATATAACTCTCCCCCTTTCCTTATTTAGTAAAGTTTTATACTTATTTTAATCACCTTACCCCACAACAATACCCATAATACTCATACTTTATCTTATTTTAATCACCTTACCCCACAACAATACTTATTTTAATCATCTTACCCCACAATTATACCTTCCCTCTCTCCAATTACCTTACACCACCACAATACTTTACAATAAAATAATCCTACCCTTAATTTGCGTGCCCTTTTGAAAGGGGAAGGTTAAAATGAATAGGAGGGAGTATATATTTTATTAAATATAACTTATTATATTTATTTTACGAATTGACAGTTAATTCGTCTCAACTTAATATTATTTAATTTTCATTAAATAATTATCTCATCAACACATTGACTAACTTTTTAGTCATTTTAGGCATCAATGTAATTATATTTCTATAACCACATTTCTCAAATACATCCTATAGGTGTGACCTTTAGGGACCAGTTGATCACCGCCATCTGTATGATAATAACGTCAAACTTTCTAGCAAGCCAACCGTTATTAGGTAAACGTTAATCAACTGATTAAATATACGAAGTATACCCTTGTGAACCTGTAAGAGATTTACAAATGTTATCACACTAATTTGTGGAGGACACCAGCTCCAACATTGAATACATTCCTTCTAATTGAAGAAGTGGGTTTTAGATTCACTCGCTATGTATTTCATAATAATGAAACACAATCCCTAAGAAGATTCAAATAGACTTAAGCATTTCAACCAGTGCAAAACTCTTTGCCACCAATCTTGCTTTGAAATCTCTCTTTATTAGTGCAAAACCCTTTGTCACTAATCAAGCCTTTTTATTTCGGATTTTCATGGCTCTAAGCCTTGTATTGAGTTGTGACTTTAAACACTCTCATGTAAGTCATATGTTCATTACTTTCTAGAAGTAATCAACTTGAATCAAACGATTTCTAAACCTTGTAGTGAGTTGTGACTTAAACACTCTTATGTAAGTCATATGTTCATTACTTTCTAGAAGTAATCAACCTGAGTCAAACGATTTCTTTGTAAGTTACATGCTATTTACTTTCTTAAAAGTAACACTAATTCATCATCTTCAATAAGTGATGACTTTAACCTCCTGTGTTTTAAAGAAACAACATCTTACACAAAACGTGTCATGTAGTCAAGAAGGACCAGTTTCTTGCGACATAACATTCTCTGTGGCATTGTGGCATTCTTTGTGGCTCTTGAATAATTTCTCCCACTTTGTCTTCTAGAAATAAACTTGTATTTTACAAAGATAGCTTCACGAGCCGCAAACCCGTTGTACTCGTGATAATTGAAAGGAAAAATGAGCATTTGTTTCTTGTGAAAACTTACAAATATGGTACTCTACCATTTCATATCTCATATGATTCGTTTTAGATTTAGTGGAAAAAATAAAGACAAAATGATAAAATCCCCAAAAGGATCAAGTAACTCAAAGTAACTTGATCGAAGTCCAAACCATATCGAATAGCGTTTGATTTCTTATCCAACCACACATTATTCCATAATGCGTGCTAAGAGAGATTAACTTGTGATTCTAAATCACATTTCCTTTGGCTTATATCAAAGTCTTCACTTTGATAATCCCATCACGACTAAATCGTGATTCTTTGAACACTTTGAACTTCTTCAAAGATTTCTCTATTTACCTTATCAAGTGAACATATTAGTGTCAACTTAAATCGTTGGTAAAAGAAAATGAGCAACCTATTTTGGATCAATGATTTACAACCTCGATCTCCTTTTCAACCAAAAGGCACAAGACATCTTGCTTTGAATACAAGATACGCATATACCATAAGATCTAATGGTTTCAAGAGTACTCGATAACTCTTTGCGTTCATCATTCCAGAATCTAAGGTTTAATCTTGGGTTACCAATTTAAGTCTTGCATCATCTACATGATATATCATTCTATTTTGGTTTAGAATATAATCACCTTGATAATGGGCTAGCCATACATCAAATCGTGGTGTATTGGGTCACAAAAATGAAACCTCTTTTGTATCTTAACAAGTTTATATTCTTATTTAGAGTTTATGCACTTAATAGTCATAATTAAGTACAACTCTAAACCCAAAAACTAGATTGAGTACACAATGACTCTATCTCTCAACATCATTGTTGCTAGTCGTCATATTCTAATCATCCTATATATCAAGTACAATGATGAAAACCACCATTGGTTTCTAATATTGACGAAGTAGTACTAGCAAAACTTATGTTAATTGAATAAACATTTAAAGAAGAAGGTCCCATTAGATGTCCCACAACTAACTTGTTGATTCTTCAATAATTTGGGGTAGTTTCCTTTCTAGTGTCCAACATTTAAGACAATGGAAACTTTATCGGTCAGGATTGATAGGTTTAGTATTGTTATTCTCAATAACTTTACTTTTAACGTTACCTTGTATCAATTCCATTATAATCTTTACTTCTTGAACCTCGTCCTTTTCTTAACGGTTTAAGAGAATGCTCCCACTCTTTTCAAAGAATCTTTACTTAGAGAAGCAAAGTTGAATTTTATGAAGACTACTCTTCAATTCAATCGTTTTAGTCTTAAAACTTTCATTGAAGTGGTTGCGTTATTTTGGTCAATTATGAATTCTGACAAATCTAATTACCAAAATAATTTATCGCTTCAAGGTACTTAATTCAATTAAGTATATGAAAAACAATCCATTGTAAGTAGGTGTGTTAGTCAAGAATCAAAAACCTGTTTGATAATGAATAACTTTTATCTATACTCTTTACAAGAGATCCTTCCAATGGATAATATGAGGTTTTAGAAGAAAATTCATATTTGTCTTTAGTTACGATGTTTTAATGGAGATTTGAATCAAAAATCGAAATGATATCGTATATGAATTGTGGTAAAGAATTAGAACAATATGATAACGGAATAGTGAAAACAAAACATTCATCGTTATAATAATACTTGTAGATAACAAGTAAAGCATTTACATAGTGACCTCTACCCAACTATGAAAAATGATTCCGAGATCCAAATTCATATTAACTTGGGCACGGGATAGCCGATGAAACCCTTATCAATATAACTCGGTGGACTAACTCTTTAATCGATTCTACTTTTAGAATTCTCGGTCGATAAAATTACTCTAATATTTATCTATAGCCCGGAACACATGCGACTACGGTCACGAATACTTCCGTTGAGCTCAATCCAAATTTCGAATAAATGTGTCCATGTTCTAAATCCACATCAACTTGGGCACGGGATAGCCGATGAAACCCTCATCAACACGAATTCGGTGGATAGACATTTATCACCCACTTCCCCTACGTAACAAGGTTTGTACCCCGGGATGGCCGAGTGCACTCCCTCGCGAAATAGGTTTTCATGGTTTCTACTTTTTGGTAAGGCTATGTCTCAATTGTTTATTTTTAGCGAGAGGTCATGTCAATTTATTATCTATCACGTTTTAAGTGAACTAAAGCGGTGAACTACGATAATTGTAATTGACACGGTCGATAAACTCGATAAAAATGATAATGCATGTTTTAGTTATGGCGATTTAGCGATGCATGCAACATATAAATAAAATGCAAAGCATAAATTAAATCCTAGTATGGCCTTCCTAAAATAGAAAATCTAATTAACTATTACATATTCGGAAACCAACTCCATTGGTCCCTTGAACTTCGGTTGAGGCACGCATCTCGAGGTAACACCGTCTTTATGTATCGCCTTCTTGAGTGACACCGTCTTCAAGGAACTCCGGAATAAATAAATTACATAACAAATTACATAATTTCCGATTATGCATTTGTAATTAAAATAAAATAAATCTATTAAATTAAAAAACGGTGATACGAGATCACAATAAATTACAACCGAATCGATATTCCCATACATTCCGGGTAATACCAATTAAAAACTAAGGCCATACTAAGTAAAAATTACATAATTCAAAATTACATAAAATAAAATTATGACAATCATAAATAAAATGCAGCATTATAATATGTATGAACATGCCCAATTTTATGCTAAATCGCCTTTAAGGAGCCAATATCGTATATTAAACGGTTTTTACGGATTTACGTGATTTAACATTTTATAATCACAATAATTACATAAATTCATATTTATGCATAAGTTAATTACCCTAACCAACTTAGGACTCAAAATTAGTCTCCACTTAGTTATGACAATAATTAACTTATATTTTTTAATATTGTTCATAAAAGGACTTAAAATTACAAAATAAAGCCATAAACTTCAAATAAATCACAAAAATTTCAAATAAATTCAAAATTCAAACATAAACTTATGAACATTCTGGAAAAATACCATGACACTCATAATGTTCAAAAAACTTAGGTTAAAAATTTTGAAAATTATGGGAAAAACAATGTTGCGGTTTATCGGATTTATCAAATATTGTCATAAACATATAAGCAAAATTATATTTATCAACTTTACAATTTTAGATCTGAAATAGATAATAAAATGCAACATGTGACGTTTTTTCTAAGTCATGAAGTATGTTTTAGCAATTATTCACTAATTAAGTCACTATTTATGCTATTTTTCATCAAAAATCCATAAATCATGCATGAAAACTTCATTATAGCCTATTATTTTACACACATCTTGTAAAATAGCATCTGACAACATACTAAATTTCTATGACCAGATTCGAAATATTTCTCATATTAACCTATTTTTTATTTAAATTCGATTTTTATCATGAAAAATCCATATTTCGAGCATAAAAACTCCAAAAATTCTGAAAATTTGCAGATCATCTAAAAATAATATATGTGAAAACATATCCAAAAACCACTAGAAAATTCAAAGTTTAGCTAATTTTCGTCCAAAAATGACATTTTTATCATAAAAATCACATTTTAATGTCAATATTATATAAAATGAACAATAAAATCCATAAATTAAACCAAAATATCCTAAAACATTTTAGGACCAGAAACTTTAACATGCATAAGTAAATTCGTGATATATCATAAAATAATACAAATTTATAAGTTTTATATGTTAATCGTATAACTCGGAAAAACAATAACCGATTTGCATGCAAACAACCTTGTGCTCTAGATATCGCTTGTTAGAAATCTATATCTCATTATTTAACATATTCATATATGTTTCAAATTAATTTAGTCATAAAATTAATTACAAATCTTATGCATGCAAACAAAATAAGAAGAGATAAGAAAATCAATTTCTCACCATCTAATTTTCGGTCAAATGGGCACCAACAAGATCTCCTTCTTGTTAGTTCTTGAGCTTTCCAATAATGGATGAACATTCATGACTTCAAAATAGAAGCCCTCCAATTAGTAGCACCCAAGACTATCCCAAAATCCCACAAACTAATATGTACTAGATATTTGTAATGTGGTTTACCTTAAAATTGATTACTAATACTCATATACTACTACTAGTATTGTTAGTAATTGATATGTAAAATTAGATTCATAAAAATGAATTTTATGAAGAACAAGAGAGAGAAGGTATTGTTTTTATTAAACATAAGAAGAATGAGTAAGCCAAATACTCTTAGCCTTTGTGAGTATGAGGGTGTGTCCTTTGAAGTGAATGTTGAGACGTTGGAGAAAGAATTGAATGAAGCCCCCATTCATGATTCATATGAAGATAGCAATGATGATGACGAGCTTAAGGGATGGACTTGTAATATCACCTTGCTTGAGGAGCCTATCCTTGAGACATTTGAGATATCCTATCGTGAAGATGAATGTCCTTTCCCTAATTCCCATGAAGACTACTTGACACCTAACATAGAGCCAATGATTGTTGAAAAAGATATGGTGGACCTTCTCCAAAAGGTCAAAGCATCATACAAAAGCTACTTGGTGGAAAAACTCAAAGAGAAACTTGCACGTGAAGCTACTTGTGGAAATTTGGAACCCACAATGACAACTTCCAAGGAACTCGGTCATCAATGCCATGAGAATTCTCCTTCTACTCTTGAAGGATTAACAAACTCAAATGCTATCATCATTACCGAAATTGAAGAAGAAGTTGGTGAGTGGAAGTCTCCGGACGAATTTGAACCATACTTCATATCTAGTGTTGACAAGAAACATGGGCTTATTGGTTTAAAGCATTGGGCAAGCTCTAGTGCCGAGGACAAGGTGAAAGAAAGAACATATGACAAACTTCCTTGGCCAAATTTCATGTTCAAATGGAGCAACCCATACTTGTGTTTATTTGGAGTTTGTTCACAAGCTTTTGATCTCCTATTAAGAGCCTTGGGCTCTATGGACAAAACTTTCTACAATTTGAACTAGTTTGGTAGAGTCCTATCTTAAACCACCATTTGTAAGATATTTCTTGGATTCCTTACTTTATATAATATTGTACATTTTTGCATTTGTATTTGATTTCTTGCATGAGAGTAGTGAGAGAGAATTTTCTTACATTATTATTGAGCAAAATTTCAGAAAAAGATAAGGAGGATCAACAAATCGGTGAAAGGGTATGATTGTGCAAGGAAAAGAAAGAAAGAAAGAAAGAAAGAAGAAAAGCAGCCAAAGACGGCCGTCATGAGGGCTGGACGCTCGTCCAGGGCCCTCATCGCATTACTGTTTAGCACTGTCTCAAAATCCGAGCGGATTCGGCACAAGACGCTCGTCTTCAAAGAAGACGCTCGTATTCTCCACGGGACGCTCGTCCTAAATGACACCTGAAGCAAAGTTTTGAAACTGCCAGGAAATCCGAGTGGATTTTTGAGAAGACGCCCGTCCAGAACAGAAGACGCTCGCCTTTTGCGTACTCCAGAAATTGCTGAGGTCCTGTCTCAAAATCCGAGCAGATTTTAAGAAAGACGCTCGGATTTTACAGACCAAAGACGGTCGTCCCGCATGAAAGACGCTCGGATTGGGGTCTTTTTCTCGAACCATCCGGCCAGGCCCCACTCTTATCCGCTCGGCTTCCCCTTTTCTTCTATAAAATCACCTCCTTTCTTCCTCATTTCTTCACCTTATCTAACCCTAAAACACTCATCTTCATCCCCACAAACACTCCCCTCACATCAAAAGCCAACAAAAACCCCATTTCCTCAACTTCAAGACGATGAACCTCAAGGGCAAGGCTAAGAAATTTGTTGAATCCGCCGGAAGGAAAAGCAAGGGATCATCCTCTTCAACCCCGCGAGAGGTAGTGCCACCAAGGAACTTCCGTCCCATTATAAGAGGAGGAATAGAGCAGCTTGAGTACTTCCAAGAGGTACTTTTCGAATCCGATGCCCACCGCAAGAAGTTTGTCGAATTGGTAGGTAAGAACTATGAACCCACTCAATTCATAGATACTAAGGTGTTGAAAGTCCTTGGGATAAGGTACCACACGAGATGTTCTTTGATGGCTTAGGGATTGGAAAACTTTTCCATGCCCATGAGGAGACGTACTTTAGTCTCACCCTGAAATTTTTGAGTAGCCTTCGTATTGTCACGAATACTCGAATAAATGTGAGCATGGAGTTTAGGTTGTGCAACCTAGACCATAGCCTTACACTTGATCAATTTGCCCACATTTTCGGTCTTGTTGTGCCAACCAACTATACCGAAAAACCTACTGATTTCGATGTGGACCTACTTTGGAAGGCTATTTCCGGGAGGGATTTTACCAATTTAAAGCAATGTTATACCTTCGCCATCCAACATCTGGTGATTCGGATCACCGAACGCTTTGTGGCCGGTACCATCAATGGGAGGTACGAAGAAGATAGGTGTACTCTCAATGATTTAACATTTCTTGAGTCCTATTTAAATGTTCGGGGGACGAGGCGCTATAACTTCAACACCCCGCTTGAGATACTTACAAGGTTTCATGATTTTGCTCAAGGGACCACCCAACTCAAGACCTTCGTAACGGGAGGTCTAGTTACTATTTTGGCCAATTTCCTTTGCCCCGGGTTCAACTCCCGTGGGATTTATGCTCCTCTTGAGGGGTGTACTTTGATTGATGAACATGCCGTCTTCACCCACCACCGGTGGTGTAACTACACTCAAGAAGGGAGTGTAGAATGGCTCACAAAAAAGTGCACCTCAATCATCCTTTCGGGTTGGAATATATCGGGCACCGACCCAAGATTAAGCCCATATTCGCCTACGCCAAGCTACCTCTTTGATATCCAAATCCTCGGCAATCCCCCTCAAAGGGAAGAGGCACCCCGGCAACAAAAAGTACCTCGTGGGATACCGGCAAGGTCTACTCACCAACTTTCCTATGTGCCTATCCCACTATACCCTACTCCTTATACCCAATTCCGACCGAAAATCCTCAATACCCCGGGTAATATTGATTTGATGAAACTCAAAAATAGAGTGGACCTCGGGGTACATGAAGGGAGGGTCGACAACTACTTGGCCCTTTATCCCCAATACTATAACATGGCTCAACAAGGGTATGTTGACCCTAATGGCCATATTCCCTCATGGGCCCAACCACAACATTTGTTCCCTAATAAAGGGGACCAAGCTTGGAATCTCGGTGGTGGAGGGTACTCGGGTCAAGGAGGAGGGTATGACCAAGGAGGGAGTTCTCACCGGTATGGCTACCCCCAAGATGAGGATGATGACGAGTGAAAGAGGCCTACCTCATCACCTCCATTTATATGATACTCCTCTCTCTCCCTCTCTCTTTTGTATATACATTGCCTTTAGTATAGCTTTCTCATGCATTTGTATTATATTGCATTTGCAGTAGCTAGTTCATATAGTATAGTTGCATTGTATATATCTCACATGATTCATATAGGTAGTCGCATATAGACTAGAATTCATACATAGTCACTAATGGCCAAACCTATTCATTTCTACACTAGAAATAGTGTTTAAATCGCTTTGGGGAGGTTTGATCATAGGTGACCTAAGCATTTACATAGACAACATGCATCATATAATATAGTTTAGAATTCATTCATTTGTTATATATGTCATATAGAATTGCATTTAGTTAGAGCATGCATTCATTCATATCATATCATTGCATTTATTCAAAAATCCAAAAACATGTTTTCCTTTTTATTCCTACTCCTACATGTACATTGAGGACAATGTCCAAAATAAAGTGGGGGATGGGAATTTATATTCCAAAAATGCATAAAAATTGAAAATTTTCGAAAAATCACAAAAATATGTCTTTTAATTTCATAAAAACAAAAACCATAAAATTTTGAAAAATTTAAAAATCCAAAAACATGTTCATTTCCTTTTTAGTGTAGTCTTGTATATATTGTTTTGTATATATTGTGTTTGTCCATCTTTTTTCACATTGATCGACTACGCCACATCCGAGACATGAGGATATAGAAGACCGCATGGTATGATCTTTCCAATCTCCTTTTTCCTCTTTATGTTACTGATTATGTGGCTTTATTTTGATTGATGCGGTAAAAACAATGTGAATTTAGGATTGCATTTAGATTATATGGCATACTAGTTGGTAGAATCATATGCGTTAGGTTGTATATATGTTAGTTGCATCATGGCATGTAGTTTGCATGTTAGAAAAATTTTGTGAAACCGTCTACTTGGGAAGCTTGACAAGTGTATATAGGCCCTAGTAGATGCTTTTTCTTCTTAAGACTTTGCTTGTTAGAATAATTGTAAAACACCCTAGGATGTGTCATGCTAGTATCCTTTGACCCATGGATTAAGGCCTAGTCAAGAGTACCTTGTGGTGTGATAATTACTTGGCTACCGTTTATTCAAAGGTGACCCTTGAAACCATGCATGCATCCATCATCCATGTTCTACCACATCTTTGTCATCAAAGGGAATGGTCACAAAAAGAAATTGATGTGAGTTCAATGAAATGAAAAGTGAAAGAAAGTTTGCAAATGCATCAAATGAAAAGAGGAGTAACAAAAATGAAAACTCCTATACTTCAAATATAAGGCACCCTCACTACATATGGGGTGACTTTGAAAATGTTCAAAAGAAAATGCAAAAAGTTGAAAGTTGTCAAGTATTGAAATGCCAAAAATCAAAAGAAAAGGCAAAACAAAGTGTTCTAAAATGTTATATGCCATAAGAAATTGGGGGGAAAAACAAACAACAAAAGCAAACTCCCAAAATGAAACTCAAATTCTATCGATCCCTTTATCCATCGTATCCATTTTTGTGCATGGTAGAGAGGGGACGACCCTTCTTCTTGCCTAGGCAAGAAGGGGAATTCCGCGATCCTCCATTGTTTCTAACACCATAGGGAGTCTACTCTTGACAAAAGCATTTAACGATTGAGGACAAAGGTACCCTAGCTTGACACAACTTGGAGGTGATTTATTGGTATCCTTCTAGGCTTAGTAGTTTGAAGAAATTGCATCTATGAAGGAGTATGTACCCTTGAATTGCTTCCCTTGTAGATAATTTCCGCCACTTAGATGAGCAAAGTGGTTATTCTTTTGTAGATGAATCCATCACTTGATTTTGTGTGCTTTAATGTTTAGATGTGTCGCCATTTTGGCAAGACCCACCTTGCCTTGCAAGAAAACATCCTACCTCATGGTTGTCTTGTTGTGAGTTGAAGGGACGGAGTGAGACCCGATAATTGTCTCACATCGATTCTCCAGTGTTTCTAACACCATAGGGAGTCTACTCTTGACAAAAGCATTTAACGATTGAGGACAAAGGTACCCTAGCTTGACACAACTTGGAGGTGATTTATTGGTATCCTTCTAGGCTTAGTAGTTTGAAGAAATTACATCTATGAAGGAGTGTGTACCCTTAAATTGCTTCCCTTGTACATAATTTCCGCCACTTAGATGAGGAAAGTGGTTATTCTTTTGTAGATGCATCCATCACTTGATTTTGTGTGCTTTAATGTTTGGATGTGTCGCCATTTTGGAAAGACCCACCTTGCCTTGCAAGAAGGCATCCTACCTCATAGTTGTCTTGTTGTGAGTTGAAGGGGCAGAGTGAGAACCGCTAATTGTCTCACATCGGCTATATTATTAGGATAGTTTAAATAAAGGTCTAGTTTTTGTCACCTCTTTACTCGGGACGAGTAAAGGTTCGGTTTGGGGATATTTGATGTGAACATTTTTTATGCACATTTAGTCCCCTAATTGAGCCTATTTTGCATACTATTATATCATTCCATGGCGATTTTATCCGTCAAAACCTTCCTATTTGCTTTCCTAGTGCATTTCGTATGTTTTGTAGGAAAGAAGATAATTAGGCGGAAATTCCCGTCTTTCGTGCATATTTGGAAGCTTATTGACGATATTTGATGGACTAGTATGAAGAGGAAGCGAGAACTAAAGACCTATCCTACAAGAACAAGAAGAAAGTGAAGAAAAAGGATTCTGAAGCAGAATCCGAGCGGCCAAACAGGCAAGACGCCCGTCCCAGATAAGAATCCGAGCGTCCAAGCCACGAAGACGCTCGGATTCCTCCGCCAAAATCCGAGCGGATTTGCTGAAAGACGCCCGTCCACCCCTGCGAGAATCCGAGCGTCTTCCCCTCCTGGACGGACGGACCGCAACGTCTTTAGCCGAGATGCTCATCTCTCCATAAAGACTAGCATTTCCCTGCTTAAAACTCAAAAATGTAATTACTAATTTAGCCTTAGTTAACCTAATGAAGCTCTACTATATATACTCCATTTGTAAATAATAAAAAAAAATGGAGTTTTAGATTAGGTTAAGCCTCCACATTAGAAATTCCTCTTAGATTCAATTAGGAGTAGATTAGAATAGATTACTCTTTAATCTTTCCACAAATTACACATTAATCTTTCCTTACTTATTGTTCAAGTTTATTATTGGGTAATTAGAAGATCATTTGGGTTTATTGGGAGATTGACAACCTTCTATCAATCATCAAGTACTTGTATTATTCTTTGCATTATTATTTTGGGATCTCCATAAGTATAACTCTCTTAATCCTTGTTTTAATTATTGTTAATCTTTCTTACTTGTTCATCATGTTTTACCTTGTTAATATGATTGACAACCTTGTTAGCATGTTAAACTTGATAATGAGTGAGTAGTCTCTTAGCTAGGATTAGTGGATAATTAGGGAAACCAACATGGGGAATGATCCATGCTTAATCTAATATGTTTTCATAATTAATTTGCTTGCTTGTTGTGATGTCAACTTTATGTACATGTTATGTTTGATGAAATGCTAAGCCTATGAATCCTTGCATTTACAACCATCTCTTATCTACTCAACTTGACTTGTAAGATATAAACCAACTCGAGTCTTGTTAGACCATGCATAGAAGTTGAATAGGAGGAAAGTAAGTCGACTTGTAGGTGTTGTACAATCTAACCGTCCCATGGATCGACCTCAACTTACCGCTAACTAGTTGTTTGTTGAGTATTATAAATGTGTTTGATTGGATGTGACCCGACGACATCACCTCCATCACTCTGACTGGACAAAACTCAGGGATCCAAACTTCAACAGAGTCAGGGATTAATTTTTTCTCCCTTAAAACCCCATCATAGTTCGTTTTCAATAGATTTTCTTCAGGGAAAGAGGATTCGAGAGATCGAAGAGCAGAAAAGACGGAATCTTGATATTTAAATGCTATAGCACGAGCAGGTGAATCAATTTCAACCACCTCCTCCTCATGAACGTCTGTGGGTACAGGTTCAGCCGCATCCTTTTGGGAAGCAGGACGCTTTTTGGCTCCCATATCCTTTGTTGTTTTGTTAATTATCGTGGTAAATTAATGTCACTTAGTGAGAAATTATAAGTAGCAAACTAGAATTCCTGGGAAATAGGGAAGAATTTCAGAGAAGATTTAGCAAGATAAGTAGAAGAATTTTGGTGAAGAATGAACTCATCACAATTACCGTATTTATAGGGAAAGAATAACGGTGTAAAAACCCTAGAAAACGCAAAACTGTCAGCATGACATCATGTAGTTAGCCGTTGCAGTGATTAACGGTCACTAGAAGTCTAAGAGTCTTTGAGTAAATGTGATTCTTTTTTATTGTTGAGCTCGGTAAATTGACATCTCACCCCTGGCCTGATCCAGCACGGGTAAAATGTCAAGGGTCAATTGTTAGGCCCAATTTAGCCTGGTCTGACTTTAGTTTAGCCTGACCTTATTAGGCTGATTGGGGCAACCAAGGACCGGACAAATCTAATTATTATTTGGCAGATAAGAAATATCTTGAGGCAAGCAAGCTACTAAATCCTAGAAGGAAAACCTGATGGAAGGTATAGAATAGCCTGATGGGACACTCAAGCGGGCTGGATCAAATTGACAAACAAGAAAAACGGTTATACAAATAAATGACCACGTCCTATTTTAATGGAAGACCAAGTCCAACTACAAAGAGCACATTGTTTTCACAAATCAGAACGTGTAAGAGGATAAGAACAGAAGTTTGTTGAAGAAGAACAAGTCAACCGGATTAATAGGGAATGTGCCCTATTAATCAGCTAACAACTCCAACGATCAAGGGAAACATTGTATTGAATGCTACGTTAATATTGAAAGATTATAAATAGATTGATAGAATTTTTTTAAAGGGGGACAGAGAAAAAGATATCATTCTCAATACTATTTGGCTACTGTTTTTTACTTAATCTTTATTCCGTATTATTGTTCAACTTATCCAAGAAATACAAATAACATCATTCATACTTCATTATTTCCATTTATTTACTTATACTTATCTCCTTAATATAAGAGCTAGATACCCTCACTACCTAATTATCAAAGCCGGATCCTTACAGGGAAATCCTGCTAAAACAGTTAGTAATTTAATAATGTGTTTATTACTTTTTTTAAATTAGAGCTGATGTTGTCTTGCTTGCTGCTATACCATGATGTTGCTATGCAGTATTTGATGTTGTTACAATAATGTCTTGTCTTTGTTTTTTCCGTAGTATGTAATCAACCCATCACAAGAGATTCAGCAGTACAAAAGTTTAGATATAGACGAGGTAAGGGACATGTTGGGCAAATACGTCTTAGAAAATAGAAATGCATGATACTGAGAGCTTAGATCAGCTTATTAGTAATTTTTTTGTTGAAGTTAGGGAATTATTAGTTCATGTAAATTTAACTCCTTGTAAGTATGTATATATATATATATATATATATATATATATATATATATATATATATATATATATATATATATATATGATCTTTATTGTTGTGGTTGAATTGAATCTATTGAGTTCTCGATGAACCCAATTTGTGATTTATCTTTGCTTTGGTATATGGTACTGCTGATATATGCAGGTTTTTGAATGGCATGAAACAAATTTAATTTTTAAAAACATTAGAAGTTCGTAATAAAAATGGTTACCAAAAAAAAAACCGTTGTGAATACCTTTCACAACGGTTACTAAAAAAAACCGTTGTGAATACCTTTCACAAATACCGCGCATAATATTCAACAACAGGTTTTAAACGAAGAACCGTTGTTAAAAGTCTTCACAATTAAGTTACAACAACGGGTTTTAAACAAAGAACCGTTTTTACTACAAATTTCAACAACGGGTATGTAGCATATACCCGTTGTTAAAATGCTTCACAATTTTGGAGGGAAAGTTACAACAACGGTTATACATATGACAACCGTTGTTATATTATTCCCACCAAATTTTTGAAACACTTTCCACAACGACTTACACGCAACAACAACGGCTTTTAACCGTGGTGAATACTTTCGACAAGGGTTTAAGTAAATAACCTAACCGTTGTAAATACCTTTTACAACAGCCGCTTTAACAACGTCCGCTTTTTGTTTTTTCAACGGTTTTTACCCGTTGTTATAGCCTGTATCTGTAGTAGTGTGTGGGCCCATCTTTGGTACGCCTCTTCCTCGATGTCATATCGCATATTTGGTCCGTCTGACATTTATTCTTCGCCCGGACCCGTATTTCCAAGCCAGCAGCAAACTGTTGCCATGTTTTTGCCAAGACCCAGCTTGTCACAACGAGTAGTTCTTCTTTGACAGGTGTTTCGACACGCCTTTATTATGTCCCACAGCGAGAGTACACGGATAGACATTCCCTCTCGAGACATGGAGATCAGTTGCTGATTATGTTTCCCCAGCGAGAGTACACGGATAGACATTCCCTCTCGAGACATGGAGATCAGTTCCCGATTATGTTCCCCCAGCGAGAGTTCGCGGACAGGCAATCGTCCCTCTCGATACATGGAGATCAACATTGACCACAAGCTCTTCCGAAGTTTGTTTGAAGCCGATCCAAGTAGATTTCTCCCAGTAGTTCATGACCACGTCCTGCCTCCTCCTCCCGATATCGCGTTTTGTTTCCCCTGGAGTTTCAAGGAATTTCAGGTATAGTCTCTTCTTATGGTTGGCGAGCTTCCTTACGTAATCTAATGGACTTTAAACGACCCTCCCCGATAGTCGACAGACTCTAAAATGTTTCTGACGACAGGTCCTTGGCTCAGACCCCTTGAGTCGCCTCGCGTCGCCATAATCATCAGGTTGTAATCTTCGATTGACCTGATGGTTATACTTTGACTTTTGCCTTGTCCAAGCCTCAGTCAAAGTGGGGGCTCTGTAGATACCTCATTTCTGCACCTCCCGCAAACCACCCGGTGATGGTTGGGCCGCATGTTTGGTATACAGAACGATTTATGACAGTTCGTAAGTTTATCGTCAAGTGGTCGCTCAAACACTTGTCTCTACCTCTTAATTGTCATCTACGTGACGATACGGTCGTTTTGGTAGTAATTAGAGTACATTTGGAGTCCGGGTCAGAAAACCGTCTTCATTTTCTAAAACCGAGTCAGAATGTTCTGGAATGTTCCGGATATTACTATTCCATATTTTCCAATCTTTTAATCTTTGATAAAATATCTCCCGTAATATTCACACAAAATATTAAGGAAACGAGATTAATCCGCTATTCCATAATAGAAACGCGGAAATCTTTCTTCCGCAGGAGGAAACCACTGAGGAAAGGATGCAGTAGGTGATGCGCCTCTTCCAAGAGACGCAGTGCCTGCTGCGCCTCTTCCTCGGTCCTTTTCTGCGTATTTTCCGTATCTTTTCGAGATTCACTTCCAAAGTTTCTCCGAAAACCCTACTTCCTCCGTGTGATTAGTATAAATAGAGACCTTCGATCCTCATATTTCTCACGCGAGTGTCCGCCCTTCTCTTCTCCCTTTGCATTCTAGACCACTTTCTTACTTTTTGGCGTCTACGTGCTTGAACTTTCGTCCACGTAAGCTCGGATCTTTCTGAGTACCAGCCTCGTTTTGCATGACCGACCAATTTGACCAACTCCACATTAATCAACATTAATCAATCTTATTCGTTTTCCTTCTAGAGGGCACCTTCGTCTACATTCGAGTCGAGAAACACTAAATGTTAACTTAGTTCATCTCAACCCAGGAACAGACGTAGCGACTGTTGCGCCTCTTCCAAGGGACGCAGCTCTGCCACGCCTGTTCCCAGTTGATTTCTGTCCCTGAAGTCTTGTTTCTGCTTTGACCTAGTTTAGCTTACGTATTTAATTAACTATTAATCTTATTAACGCTGCTAATCTGTTCGTTTATTCATTTATTCTTTCTTTTCTAAAGTTATCCGTTTTAAATGTATTTTCGACATAAATCATTATCCGAAGTAATTGTTGTAATTTTCCTTTATTGTATTTTTATTTCATTTATTGTATTGCTTGTATGCTCTCATATGTAATCGATCCTAAATTCCTACTTCGACTCAATTGCATGTTAAATTACGTGATAACCGACTTAGTATTAATTCTCACATGCTAGGATTAATTTATTGGATGTTGCATCGCATGCATATAATCGACAACATATCGAGTATAGATAATTTCCCTAATCATTAGTAGAGGCCGCTATCGAGGCGGGCGGGATTAGGTGTTCGATCAAAAGAGCTACCTAATACGTACCCTCACCCCTTACTCCAGATCTCTGAGAACATCCGTGTTCATTGACATCCACGAGAGTCATTCTAGACATAGAATGCTAAGGATAACGAGTTCTTGGTGTTCATGTCACTACTTTGTTTCTTGACATGACACGAGGTATTCGAACGGTTTCCAATTTTCCACAATAAATTGGTGGCGACTCCACAAATGCAAACAAACAAAGAGTGAAAAGCTTGCTTCGCTTTTCGCTCCCGTGGGCCCGCGTCCACAAGAGTGTTAGGATAATTAACTTGATCTTAAATGTTATTTAAGTGTTAATTTGTGATTTTAAAAAGTTATGATCACGCATTTCCATAAAACCGGGTTATATAAACAATACAAGTTAAATAGGGCGATTTGGCACATAATTTGGCATGATAGACACATTTTATAATACTGCATATTTCAATTGTTGAATGTTTTTTATTTATATAATTTTGAATTATGTAATTTTATCTTAGTATGGCCTTAGTTTTAATCGATATTACCCGTAATGAAAGGGAATATTGATTCGGTTGTAATATAATGTAATAGCTTTGTATTTTTATTATTATTTGTAATTTTGAAGCTACTTTAAGACGGTGCCATTCGGGAAGGCGTCCGACAAAGACGGTGTTCTTGGGAGGCGTGCCACTTGAAGATTCAAGGGACCAAATGAGTTGGTTTCCGAATATGTAATAGACTATTTGATTCTCTATTTTAGGAAGGCCATACTATGAATTTATTATTATTGCGTAGCATTTATTTTAATATGTTGCATGCATTGCCAAATCGCCATAACAACACATGCATATCATATCGAGTCATCGACCGTGTCAATTATAATTATCGTAGTTCACCGCTTTAGTTCACTTAAAACGTGATAGATAACAAATTGACAAGACCTCTCACTTATAATAATTGAGAATTAGCCTTACCAAATAGTAGAAACCATGAGTCCCAATTTCATGAGGAAGTAGGCTCGGCTCACCGGGGTACTAAACTTGTTACGTTGGGTAAGTGGGTATTAAAATGTTGTTACATCGAAATTTGGATTGAGCTCAACGGAAGTATTCGCGACCGTAGCCGCATGTGTTCCGGGCTAAAGACAAATATTAGAGTAATTTTTATCGACCGAGAGTTCTAGAAGTAGAATCGATTAAGAGTTAATCCACCGAGTTATATTGATAAGGGATGAATCGGCTCACCGTGCCCGAATTAATATGAATTTGGATCTCAGAATCATTTATAATAGTTGAGTAGAGGTCACTATATAAATGCAATACTTGTTTACAAGTATTATTAAAACGATAGATGTTAATTATTTCCTTCATTTTCGTTTTTGTAGTTATTTATTTGCAATGGATTCATATAATAATCAAACACCGATCACAATTAATTCATGGCTCCAATCATTCAAAGAAAAATGCTCCTTGTATGACAATGACCCGATTAGAGAACTACGCATTGGCATTGGTGAGGATGGAAATCTTTGCTATTTTACCACTTCTACACCTCCGACTCCCGTACGCATGCCCACCACATCCACGGTAAGGGAATCATATGAGGATAATCTCACAATTTCCAAGGTATCCTTGTTTCATGAAGCAAGGAGAAACATCAAATTGTGTCGGAGTTCTAGAAAAAGTGTCCTTGCAACCGAAAGGGGTAATGGTATTAATAAAGAAAAGGCAAAGAAGGGTAAGAAACCCAAATCCAATTGTGAATTGGAAGTTGATAGTGAGACTACTATAACCAAAACCAAGAAGGGTGCCCAATCCTACAATGAATGTCATTATTGTAATGTCATAGGCCATTGGAAGCGTAATTGCCCCAAGTATTTGGAAGATATTAAAGTTGGACTTATCACTCCAAGTGGGACTTGGAAATGTGGAAAAGCGAAACAAGGGTGATGTGGATCGCCGACGAGGAAATGGAGCTAGGGTAGCCACCACTTCAAGAGGGACTTATGTACTTGTTTTAGCTAATAGCTTTGAGTTATAATCTACATAATTGTTATTATGTACCCACTTTGTCTAAAAATATTGATTCCATGTTTGACATGGAAGGATTGTTCTTTTACAATCAAAAACAATTGTTGTATTTTGTTGAATATGACTTGGCTGTGAGCCAAGCCACTTCTATCAATGGTATTCATGTTTTAGACACTTCCAACTCATCTAAAGATATCTATAACATACATCCAAAAGACTCATGACAAGTGATTCAAATGATTTGTGCATTTGGCCTTTTTCGATTAGGTTACATAAATGAGAAACACATTTAAAAGCTAGTGTTGACTAGATTTATTGAACCATTTTATTTTTCAATCATATGGAATATGCGAATCTTGTCTCCTTCGCAAAATGATTCGTACTCCCTTTAGTGGTAAAGGAACACAAGCAAGTGATTTGTTAGGACAAATACATGCCGATTTGTCTCCTTCGCAAAATGATTCGTACTCCCTTTATTGTTGGGATAAAAATTGCTGAAACATTACATTCTTGGCACGCAACTTCAGTTAATGGCATCGGTACTACTATAGTTGAATGCTGGAGGCAAGCTTTCCGAAGAAGAAGTGAAGATGATGGAGGATGTCATTTATAAATGGGGTAATAAGGTACAACAGATTGGTCAAGAGGCCGCTACTACCTTGGCAATACATGAGAAGGAAGTATCGGTCAACAACATTCAGAAAGATCAGGTACCTAATGCTTCTGAAGTTGTAACAACTAAAGCCGATCAGGTACCTAATACTTCCTTATTTTTCTTTTCTTTTTTTTGGGTAAGATCAAGGGGTGTGTTCCCTGCCAGCTCTAAAATGCTATAACTTCTGACATCGTGCCATTGGTTAATTTTATTAGGTAAATAATGGGTCTGAAAAGGAGATGCAACTTGAGAATACGGCTGATGGAAAACAACATACATCCCCTTCAAGTCAGTTCACTGTTTTCAGTAAGGTATGCATGAAGTGTTTAATTAGTTAAATTTATATGTATTCTATTAAATTTTGGGATATAATAATGTATGTGTATTCTTCAGGCCGTAAACAAGAGGCCGATTATTCTTGCGACCCTAAATTCGAAAATCCATATGTGCGTGTTGGCGGGTCTCGTGGAAATACACACCAAATCGGCGGAATGAAACGTAGTGGTTGTTCATGGCAAAAAACTTTTGCCGAATCATAGAAAAGTAGAGATAACTATAGTCTTTCCAGGCCATGAAAACTTTCAACTGCCTGTCCCAGTTCGTGACGACATTAACATTCTGGGAGATGCGGTTGGAAGTTTCATCCAATGGCTTGATTTTCACATTTTCTTGGCTCGGTCGTCTCTGCCTCAGCCGAAAGCAGTTGGGGTTAGAAGAAATACCTTTATATATATGTTAAATTTTTAATTGTTGAATGTTTTTATATGTTAAATTTATATGTTATTTTTTTTGTAGGGAACAAAAAAGCCGGCTTTGGCGGATAAGCCTAAGTCCACAGACATGCCAACTACCTCGTCGAGACAACAACTTGATGAGGTATTTAATTAACTTCTCCATTTTTTTAAAACCTCTCTTTAATTTTCTTTTTGTTTCTGTATTTTTAAAAAGCATGGAAATTTTTTGTATGTAGGGAATAAAAAAGCCGGCTTTGGCGGATAAGCCTAAGTCCTCGGACATGCCAACTACCTCGTCCAGACAACAACTTGATGAGGTATTTAATTAACTTCTCCATTTTTTTTAAAACCTCCCTTTAATTTTTTTTTGTTTCTGCATTTCTAAAAAGCATGGAAATTTTTTGTATGTAGGGAAAAAAAGGCCGGCTTTGGCGGATAAGCCTAAGTCCCCGGACATGCCAACTACCTCGTCCAGACAACAACATAATGAGATATTCAATTAACTTCTCCATTTTTTTAAAAACCTCGCTCCCTTTATTTATATTTTGTCTGTATTTCTAAAAAGCATGGAAATTTTGTGTAGGGGACAAAAAAGACTGATAAGCCTAAGTCCCTAGTCATACCTGCTACTACTACCTCATCATTGAAAGAGCAGGTTGATGAGGTATTTAGTTAAGTACGCTTTTATTTTTATTACTCCAACTAGCTAGCTAGGATATGTTACCTTCGGATTTTTTATTATTTGAATTATCTACATGTGTAGGCTGGTGGTAGTAGCACAAAATCAAAGAATCATTATTTCCCCAAACTGAAAGAAGTTAGGAGTTTAAACTCCACAAAATATTCTGGGAAGGATTACATGCAAAAAGTAAGAACGGTGACGATGAGGAAACTGCATGAGGAGGCTTGCGATCGCATAGGCACCGAGCAATTGAAAATTATTCCGCTCGAGGAGGATATTCTAGGGGTTGAGCGCGAAGCACTTATGTCATGGGATATGCTAGCCATTTGGGCTGGCCTAGACCAGATTGATGTCCAACACCTATTTGTTTGGATGAAGTAAGTTTCTTAATAAATAATTTCATATTCTAATATTCTGACTGCTAGATAGTGTTTTAAATACCGGAATTAATACCGTAGTAATGTAGGATATTGAAATTGAGAGTGATCCCTGAGAAGAAGATTCTATCTGATCAATACGGATTACTGTACCCCTATATTTTATCTATATTTATTTCGGATTACTCGTTCGAAGATCGGGTAGATTATATTGTTCAGCAATTTGCGACAACCAAGAAGCTGATTTTTGCCCCTTATAATGAAAAAGGGTAATAAACAAATTAATATTACGTTTCCCCCTACAATTGCATTTTCATAACTAATATATGTACTTGTTAATATTGATGATGTCTCTTGATGTAGGACTCATTGGGTGCTAGCAGCCATCATGCCGATAAAAAAGAAAGTATTTTGGTTGGACTCTATACATCATCCATCAAGCGAGACTTTTAAGCGCTTGATTATTAAGTAAGTTTATAATACTGATTTATTTATAATAACATTAAGTTTCAATTTTTATTTATAGCAAAAAAGCTCATTTTTGCCACAAAAATATGAGTTTCTGCCTCCTTTTTTTTTATAAAAAAAGGGCTTTTGAGAAAAAAAGAGCTAACGAGGATCAACCCACGAAAGATTCTGACGATGGCCCTACTTTTATTACGATAACAGGGGTACGTGCTCTAATACAATACCTTAAGTGCAAAAATCTGTGTTTAATACTAATACAATACCTAAAGTTCAAGATTCTGATGTGAGCCTTCTCTCGTCTGTTTGTTTTTATGTAATAATAGGTCACTCGCCTGCCGGATAGCATACAATGTGGATACTACGTTTGTCGGTTCATGTTGGAGATTATTGGGCGAAGATTTATCCTTATTCCAGAAAAGGTTAGTGTTAGGCCCAATTTAGCCTGGTCTGACTTTAGTTTAGCCTGACCTTATTAGGCTGATTAGGGCAACCAAGGACCGGACAATTCTAATTATTATTTGGCAGATAAAGAATATCTTGAGGCAAGCAAGCTACTAAATCCTAGAAGGAAAACCTGATGGAAGGTATAGAATAGCCTGATGGGACACTCAAGCGGGCTGGATCAAATTGACAAACAAGAAAAACGGTTATACAAACAAATGACCACATCCTATTTTCATGGAAGACCAAGTCCAACTACAAAGAGCACATTGTTTTCACAAATCAGAACGTGCAAGAGGATAAGAACAGAAATTTGTTGAAGAAGAACAAGTCAACCGGATTAATAGGGAATGTGCCCTATTAATCAGCTAACAACTCCAACGATCAAGGGAAACGTTGTATTGAATGCAACGTTAATATTGAAAGATTATAAATAGCTTGATAGAATTTTTGTAAAGAGGGACAGAGAAAAAGATATCATTCTCAATACTATTTGTCTACTGTTTTTTACTTAATCTTTATTCCGTATTATTATTCAACTTATCCAAGAAATACAAATAACATCATTCATACTTCATTATTTCCATTTATTTACTTATACTTATCTCCTTAATATAAGAGCTAGATACCCTCACTACCTAATTTTCAAAGCCGGATCCTTACAGGGAAATCCTGCTAAACCAATTGGCGCCCACCGTGGGGCATCTAGTTCATTAATCGAAAAAATCTTCCTCATCACTTTCTCATTCAATTCTTACACACAAAAATGACAGAACCTACTCCAGCACAACAATTGACAGCCGCCTTGGCCAAGATCAAAGAATTGGAAACAATTCAAGAGCAGGCGGCTCAAGCAGAGGCTGAGATCACAAGACTTAAGGAATCTGAGTCTAACCTGTGAAAGAAATTGGAAAGTCAGGCTTCAGGTTCCAAAACCAGATTCGAGCCAGGAACCCCATTCTCATCAATCATCAAACACATAGACTTCTCTAGTTTTGGAACCCCGGAGAAAGACACCTCATCCGGTACACAAATCATTCCCAACAATGAAACAAACAAAACTGAGGCAGCAATAATGATGGCTATGCTTCAGGAAATTCAAAAACTCCACAACAAGATAGAAAATATACCTGGAGTGCCAGATCCTGTGGCTGAGGTGGAAGTTGACAGCTTCGCTGACTCACCCTTTGCAGATGAGATTGCAAAAATTGATCTCCCCAAGAAATTCACCGTCCCTTCCATGAGAACTAATGATGGAACCTTTGATTCACAAAATCACGTTGCTATTTTCAAACAGAAGATGTTAGCCGCCTCAATACCCAGTGAACTCAGGCAGGTTTGCATGTGTAAAGGTTTTGGTACAACCCTAACTGGAGCAGCATTGCAGTGGTCCATCAACCTCCCAAACGGAAGTATCAAGAACTTTGAAGACCTGGTCAATGCCTTTAATCAACAATTTGCAAGCAGCAGAGACATGGCTAAGAGACCCAGTAACTTGTTCAGGGTAAAACAGCTCCCTGAAGAATCTCTCAAAGAATTCCTGGCAAGATTTGTCAAAGAGAAGGTAGCCATTCCCAGGTGCGATGAAGAAACAGCGGTAGAAGCCTTCAGGCAAGGAGTCCTGCTTGACAGTGACATCTACGCAGACTTAACCAAAAAAGCCTGCCCAACCTTTGCCACTGTTCAATCCATCGCCTTAGAACATGTCAGATTGGAAGAAGACCTCAACTTCAGAACAAATTCATCCAGAGGAAAGCAAGGCTACGGACACACTAACAGGAAAAGCTCCTACCAGAAAGGAGGCAACCCCAGATCAACACCCTATTCCAGACCTGAACGATCTGAAGTCAACATGGCACAGGATCATAAAGGTAACCTTTCTAGCCTACCAACTATTCCTGAATATAACTTTTCTATAAATACTGCAGGATTAATCATACGCCTGGAAAGCTTGGGAGACACGGTCAGATGGCCCAAGAAATTTGACAATCCCAGGAAAGATCCAACAAGATGGTGCGACTTCCATCAAGATATTGGACACACCACAGAAGAATGCATCCAACTCAGGAAACAAGTGGCGTACCTCCTAAAGAAGGGCTATCTGAAAGACTTAATCCAGCAGCCAAAGAACAAAGATGAAGGGCCAAGCAAGAGAGATCCAGGAAACAGCAGAGATCCTCCTCCTCCTTCCCCCATCTATGAAGTCAAGTTCATAAACGGAGGCTCAGAAATCTGTGGCTTAACCAGCTCAGCTGACAAAAGAATCTCCAGGGAGTCTAAACTTCAACCCCCTTTTAGGTCTAAGTGATTACCTGCTGTTACTTTTGATGACTCAGACTTGCAGGGAATATCGGATCTACCCCATGACAACCTGGTAATTACCATGCAAATTGGCACGGCTAAGGTATTAGGAATCCTGATAGACGGGGGCAGTTCAATCAACTTGGTGATGCTCGACGTCCTTAAAGCTATGAAGATAGATGAAGAGAAAATCATCAAAAAATCCAGTGCCCTGGTCGGATTCAGCGGAGAAACAAAGAACACCCTGGGAGAAATTAGCCTGCCAACCTATGTGGAAGGCGTAGCTTCCTATGAAAGATTCAGGGTAATGGATTGCCTATCCTCGTATAACGTAATCCTGGGCAGACCGTGGATCCACAACGTCAAAGCAATCCCGTCAACGTATCATCAATGTTTGAAAATACCAACCGAATGGGGGATAACCACCATCAGGGGAGAACAGAGAACGGCTCAGGAATGTTACACCCAGGCTTTGAAACCTTCAAAGTCAGGTAAGTCCCTCGCATAGTAATTAAAGTCCCCTATCAGGAAAGAATATATTGCGCAATCACAAATGGAAACAGGAGAGGTTATTCTGGACCCAGAATTCCCTGACAGGAAAGTACTTGTAGGGTCAGACGCACCTGACTCAGTCAGACCCAATCTGGTCAGCTTTCTCAAAACTAAAATGTCTTGTTTTGCTTGGTCATATTTTGATATGACTGTTATAGATGCTGATATTATAACCCATAAGTTAAATATTGACAAATCCTTTAAGCTTGTACAGCAAAAGAGAAGTAAATTTCCTGCAGAAAGGAATGAAATCATCAACCAAGAAGTCGACAAGCTATTAGATATGGGAATGATCATGGAAGTGATGTACCCCGACTGGCTTGCAAATGTAGTAATTGTCCAGAAGAAAAATGGCAAGTGGAGAGTCTGTGTAGACTACACCGACCTGAACAAGGCCTGCCCCAAAGATCCATTTCCTCTACCACATATCGACGCAATGCTGGACGCCACTGCAGGCCACGAGATGTTAACATTCATGGACGCCTCCAGCGGATTCAACCAAATAAAGATGCACCCCGCAGATCAGGAAAGTACAGCCTTCATTACTGAAAGAGGAGTATACTACTACACTGCCATGCCCTTTGGATTAAAAAATGCAGGTGCAACCTATCATAGGTTAGTCAACATGATGTTCAAAGATCAAATTGGAAACATCATGGAAGTCTACATTGACGACATGGTAGTCAAGTCAAAAAAGGCAGAAGACCACGTCAGAGACCTGGAAGTAGCATTGCAAATACTGGAGAAATTCAACATGAAGCTAAACCCACAGAAATGTCACTTCGGAGTCTCAGCAGGCAAATTCTTGGGCTATATGGTGACAAAAAGAGGAATAAAAGCCAGTCCTGAACAGATCAAAGCCATCCTGGAGCTAGAACCACCAAAGACAGTCAAAGACATACAAAGGCTGACAGGAAGAATAGCAGCCCCGAACAGGTTCATTTCAAGGTCATCAGAGAGGTGCAAATCATTCTACAACCTGCTCAGGAAAAATAAAGACTTCCACTGGACCCCTGATCACCAAGCTGCCTTTGAAGATTTAAAAGCATATCTATCTTCTCCACCCTTGTTGGAAAAACCAATCAAAGACGAACCCCTGACAGGATACCTACCAGTCACGGAAACTGCTGTCAGCGCAGTTCTAGTCAAAGAAATGGACGGACAACAACACCCTGTCTATTACGTAAGTAAAAGTCTACTAGATGCAGAGATCAGGTATAGCCTACTTGAAAAATACGTTTTAGCTTTAATTATGAGTTGTACCAAGTTAAGACCTTACTTTGAAAGCCACCCTATAATAGTCAGAACCAATCTTCCTATCAAGTCCGTACTTAGGAAACCGTAAATCGTCCGGACGAATGTGCAAGTGGTCGATCCACTAAGCACCTACAACATAACATTTGAACCAAGGACAACAATTAAGTCACAAGCACTAGCAGACTTTGTGGGTCGATTTTAGTCCACCCTAGAACCCGACCTGATAAAAGAAGTAAACAGACTGACCAGTGTCCAAACAGACCTAGAATGGACCCTGTTCGTCGATGGTGCAGCCAACATGAGGGGCACCGGCCTAGGGGTTGTACTAAAATCGCCACAGGGGGATAAGATAGTACAAGCTATAAGCTGTGCATTCAAAGCTACCAACAATGAGGCAGAATATGAAGCCTTAATAGCTAGATTAAAGGTATGTATTGACCTTGGTGTACAAAACTAAAAGGTACGTACTGATTCCCTTCTTATTTCAAACCAAGTAAATGGAGTATATACTGCAAAAGACTCAAAAATGATGCTCTATTTGGAAGTCGTCCAAAATTTAAAAACCAAATTTCGCAATTTTAATATTGATCAAATACCTAGGGACTTGATACCCAGGCCGATGCCCTAGCCGGCCTAGGATCCAACTTCAGTCCCCCTGACTTTGATAAAATCCCCATCGTACATTTATTGGAACCTGCAATAAACAAACAAGATGAAAGTTTCCCAATATATATTGCCAATTCATGGACAAAACCTTACTATGATTGGCTCCAACAGGGAATCCTTCCCCTAAATAAGCAAGATGGTAGAGCACTCAAAATCAAAGCTGCTTCATATACCATTCTTAACAATGTGCTTTTTAATAAATCGCAGGCATGGCCATACCTCAGATGCCTGGAACCACAAGAAGCTGAACAGATACTATCATAAATCCATGGAGGACACTGTGGAAATCATAAAGGCGGAAGGAGCCTGGCAAGCAAAGTACTCAGAACAGGCTACTTCTGGCCTACCCTGAGGGCCGATTGCTTGGAATTCAGCTCTAAATGCGAAACCTGCCAGATTCATGGACCATACATCCACCAGCCATCTAAGGAACTACATTCCATATCCACCTCTTGGCCATTTATGAAGTGGGGGATGGACATAGTAGGAAAACTACCTCAAGCACTGGCAAACAGTTTTCATGCTAGCAATGACCGACTACTTCTCCAAGTGGATAAAGTTGATTCGTAATGACAGCAAGTCAAAGAAAAGGATGTCATAGCATTCATCAAACGCAACATCATATGTAGATATGGCATTCCTTCTGAAATAGTATGCGACAACGGCACGCGATTCGTGGGAAAAAGAACAATGACTTTTCTCGTGCCCAATGAAACATCAACTTGGTGACCTCCACACTAGGATATCCAAAAGCTAACGGCCAGGCAGAATCTAGCAACAAAGTAATAATCAGTTGCCTGAAGAAGAAGCTAGAAAAAAGGAAAGGTAGATGGGTTGAAGAACTTCCCTTGGTCCTTTGGGCTGACCGGACCACGCCTAAAACATCCACAGGCCAAACCCCTTACTCCTTGGTCTATGGGTGTGAGGCAGTGATACCAGCAGAGGTCGACATCCCATCAGCCAGATGCAGCCTGAATACAACAACAAGCAATATACCTCTAATGGAGGATAGCCTGGACTTAACGAAGAAGAACGAGAGATGCGACCGGCATTAGAATGGCGACCTATCGGAAAGAGTAGCCAAAAGCTACAACAAGACTTTCAAAGCCAGAGTATTCAGGGTAGGAGACCTTGTTCTCAGAAAAGTTTTTCAAAACACAAAGGAGAAAAACGCAGGCAAATTGGCCCCAACCTGGGAAGGCCCCTACCTGATGGACTCAATAGTCGGCCAAGGTGCTTATAGGCTACAAACCCTGGACGGCGAAATGATCCCCAAGGCTTGGAATATTGCACACTTAAAACTATTTCACATATAAAATATATCCCCCAGCCCAGGTATAATCTTTACCTTACTATTTCCTGCCGACACGATATGAAACTAAATGTATGATACTTGCCATTATATGAATAAATGCCTTATATGATTCCTTTCATTATGTGCCTAAATACTTGTCAATATTCTCGTCTTTCTCTTTAACAAGTAGAATCTTCAATATTTGTTTTGCATATTGTATCTTACTTAAAACAAATTTTTAAGATTGAGGGCCACTCCACTAATATCCAACTTTCAGTTGCAAAAATAGGCCTTAAAATATTGAGCTCAATTTCATATACAAACCTGGGAAAACTTTTCCTGGACTGTACGTCATAAATGGGTCATAAGCCCTCCAAACAAGCAGGGGACATAAGCCCTCCAGACAGGCAATAACCCCACCCATGACACAAAGAACTGGCCAGATCCAGCGCAAAGAAACTGGCCCGATCCAGTCGAATAACTGGCCAGATCCAGTACACATCCAACACTACAAATATGCCTTATCAAAACACAAAAAGAAACCATCAAAGATCAATTATTTAAAAACCTGTTCATTTAAAAAAAATACCAGCCATACCACACACCTAACAAGTATTCATTCCAGGAACATCCCCCCTGGATGAGCCAAAACGAAAAACAAAAATACAAATCTAAACAGGTTTCGAATCAGAAACCGACTCACAACCTTCCACCATTTCCTGATCAACATATTTCTCCTTGGAAGGAGGAGAATCCACTTCTTCTTCATGACCCATATTGGCCAAATCAAGATACTGGGTGTCCAGAGTTGTCTCATCCCGATCCGGATCCCATTTAGCCCGGTCAGATTCCGGATCCCTCATAGCATCAACCCGGCCTTTCCCAAAGAAGTACTGAGCAGCATCAGCAAGCCGCGCTTCCACCATCTCCTTCTCAGCCCCAAGGTCTTCATTCTTCCTCAGCTGATCCTGCATTGCCTGCTTCTCGGCAGCCAACCCTTTCTTGACAGTTTCCAGCTCTTCCCTTACAGCCTCGAGTTCTTGCCTGGAAACTTTCTCAGCATTTTTTGCAGCCACCTCACAAACCAAAGCAGCCCTAGATGCCTCCCTGGCCGACCCCAGCTGAGATTGAAGTACTACCTCATTACCCCTTGACGTGTGTAAATCGTGGTTAACTTTATCCAATTTCTCTTCTAAACCAGTAATTCTAGCCCGGGCATCCTTGAGCTGTCAAGCAGTGGCCAACCCAGCATCCAAACCCTATAGAAAAATGAAAGAAGATCAATTAACCAAACCTAAAAAAAAAAGGAAACACAAGGATACATAATAATAAAGCCCTTTGCAACTAACCTCCTTAGCCTGAGAAGCAAGAGCGGCAGCCTTTGTCACAAGAGAAGACAAGATAGACACTACTTTAGTAGAAGATTCAAGGGCATTGTCGGATAAGAGCTGGCGCCGATATTGGCGAGAAAAATCATTTATCTGTGCCCGGCAAATCCATATCATCCAACCGAGTAGCCACTTCCCGACACTCTGATTGGTTGAGCCCGAATAGGCTCTTTCTCTCTCTCTTCTTCCTCGAAACGATGACTTCTCTCCTCCTTTTAGAAGGTGAACAACCTCGGGGACACTAGCATGGGCGGTTCCCGGGAGGCTGAACATCGGAAACCAAAATATCAAGCGTCTTGTTGCTCCCACTAGCCTCTTGGCTCTTGGGTGTTCAAAGAATCCTAGCAACCCCAGACTTTCAAGTCGGCCGCACTAAAATCGGCCAACCTAGCGAAAGATTTGTATACTGAATGCATAAAAAATACATATAAATATCAGGAAGGAAGTAACAAAAAGACAACAATGAACACAAAGACATAAAGAAGACATACAGGAAAGAGCAGTGGAGCTAGGCTTGCCTTTAGGTACTTTGACCACACTCAGCTTAGGCTTCATATACCGGGGCAACAAATCCCTGCACAGACTAGCAGGCCAAGTCCTCTCTTCCTCAGGAATAAAAAGAAAGGCCTCTATCCTTGAAACTGATTCCTCGTCAAGAGGATCAAAGTTCCAGTCAGGAGCTGCAAATATCTCCGAAAATGCACTGGTAAGACTTAAATATTCCAATTTCGTACAATGTAAAATGCAAATTAAGAGTACAGGAAACCTACCACTCTCCAAAGGAGGATATCTCAGATAATCCAGGCCTGACCCCAGAGTATCAGTCCGGATAAACATATAAGTCTTTGCCCGGCCTTTATCATCTCCAGAGTCCAGGTTAGTAATTAATGGAGACATTTTTGACTTAATTCTCAAATTGAAACGACCGGTAGAAAGATTTTTCAAATGATATACTGCCTTAGTGCCTTGATGTCATTAACAGTAATCACAAGTTTATGTTTAGCACATAAATTTTCAATAGAGTGGACAAGTTTCCAAACCATTGGCATGATTTGGAAAGGTGATACTTCCATGGCACGAATTGTATCAATCATTAAAGGAGTAAAAGGTAACTTACAACCTGCCTTGAACGCCCATTCATAAATACAAAACCAACCAGGTGACACCCAGTTAGCTCTGTGATGTGAAAATTATTTGCGCACATTTAGTCCCCTAATTGAGCCTATTTTGCATACTATTATATCATTCCATGGCCATTTTATCCGTCAAAACCTTCCTATTTGCTTTCGTAGTGCATTTCGTATGTTTTGTAGGAAAGAAGATAATTAGGCGGAAATTCCCGTCTTTCGTGCATATTTGGATGCTTATTGACGATATTTGATGGACTAGTATGAAGAGGAAGCGAGAACTAAAGACCTATCCTACAAGAATAAGAAGAAAGTGAAGAAAAAGGATTCTGAAGCAGAATCTGAGCGGCCAAACAGGCAAGACGCCCGTCCCAGATAAGAATCCGAGCGTCCAAGCCACGAAGACGCTCGGATTCCTCCGCCACAATCCGAGCGGATTTGCAGAAAGACGCCCGTCCACCCCTGCGAGAATCCGAGCATCTTCCCCTCCTGGACGGACGGACCGCAACGTCTTCAGCCGAGATGCTCATCTCTCAATAAAGACTAGCATTTCCCTACTTAAAACTCAAAAATGTAATTACCAATTTAGCCTTAGTTAACCTAATAAAGCTCTACTATATATACCCCATTTGTAAATAATAAAAAAAAATGGAGTTTTAGATTAGGTTAAGCCTCCACATTAGAAATTCCTCTTAGATTCAATTAGGAGTAGATTAGAATAGATTACTCTTTAATCTTTCCACAAACTACACATTAATCTTTCCTTAGTTATTGTTCAAGTTAATTATTCAAGTTTATTATTGGGTAATTAGAAGATCATTTGGGTTTATTGGGAGATTGACAACCTTCCATCAATCATCAAGTACTTCTATTATTCTTTGCATTATTATTTTTGAATCTCCATAGGTATAACTCTCTTAATCCTTGTTTTAATTATTGTTAATCTTTCTTACTTATTCATCATGTTTTACCTTGTTAATATGATTGACAACCTTGTTAGCATGTTAAACTTGATCATGAGTGAGTAATCTCTTAGCTAGGATTAGTGGTTAATTAGGGAAACCAACATGTGGAATGATCCATGCTTAATCTAATATGTTTTCATAATTAATTTGCTTGCTTGTTTTGATGTCAACTTTATGCACATGTTATGTTTGATGAAATGCTAAGTCTATGAATCCTTGCATTTACAACCATCTCTTATCTACTCAACTTGACTTGTAAGATATAAACCAACTCGAGTCTTGTTAGACCATGCATAGAAGTTGAATAGGAGGAAAGTAAGTCGACTTGTAGGTGTTGTACAATCTAATCGATTCGGCTCCGGGACCCTACTGTTCCTATGAACCGTAAGACATAAACCAATTCGGTTCCTCCATAACATTAATTGCTTGCAACTTTGTAAAAATGTTTGTATGATCAACTCCCATGAATCCCTTATGAACCCGTGATATCCTAGTACTTTTAATCATTTGTTTACATCCTTCCTTTTATTGCTTGTTTTACTTTATTGCTTGCATTAGCCTAGACACAACTACAAACCCAAATCAATCGTGACACTAGCATAAATTGAGATAGGTAGACTTAGAACCCAAAGGACACCATCCCATGGATCGAACTCAACTTACCGCTAACTAGTTGTTTGTTGAGTATTATAAATGTGTTTGATTGGATGTGACCTGACGACATCACCTCCATCAAAATGGCGCCTTTGTCGGGGATAGTGGTATGTGATTAAGTTCTTACTTGTTTGTCTATTTTAATTTTTCTTTCACCTTGAGGAACTTGTTCCTCAAGGATTGTTCTTACCGTTTTTGTGTAGTTTCCATGCTTGTAGTTGTTTCCTTGTCTTAGCTATGATGACTCAAGACTTGACATATGGAGTATGTGGTGGATCTTTTGAGTATGACTATGGGTATGGGGAGTTTGAGAAGCAAGTCAACACAAACCTACCTTACTATTCATACAATGAAAATCCTAACCACTACCCCAATTTTTCCCACCAAAATCCCCACATCCAATATCCACAACAACCACCCACCCAATACCCACTTCATAATGAATTTCAATTGCCACAATACAACCACTTTCACACCTACCCACAACAAGAAGATGAACCCATTCAAAATATGATTCTCCAAATGATGGGAGATCAACAAAACTTCTTCAAACAAATGCTAGAGGAGAGCCAAAAGAGGGGCAATGTGCTTCAAGGCATTGTTGCCCAAGGTGAGGAATTGGAGATTCAAATTGCCCAATTGAAAGAATCCCAAGCAACCACTCCCCACCATTCTTTTAACGTTTATCATGAATGTGAATTTGAAGTAGTAACTTTTGACATGAAAAATGAAGAATGGGAAGAGCCAATCTCCATGAGCTCTTGTGATTATGAAAGTGTTGTGTTCAATGAGGAAGACATGAGGTTGAGTAAGCCAAATACTCTTAGCCTTTATGAGTATGAGGGTGTGTCCTTTGAAGTGAATGTTGAGACGTTGGAGAAAGAATTGAATGAAGCCCCCATTCTGATTCATATGAAGATAGCAATGATGATGACGAGCCTAAGGGATGGACTTGTAATATCACCTTGCTTGAGGAGCCTATCCTTGAGACATTTGAGATATCCTATCATGAAGATGAATGTCCTTTCCCTATTTCCCATGAAGACTACTTGACACCTACCATGGAGCCAATGATTGTTGAGGAAGATATGGTGGACCTTCTCCAAAAGGTCAAAGAATCATACAAAAGCTACTTGGTGGAAAAGCTCAATGAGAAACTTGCACGTGAAGCTACTTGTGGAAATTTGGCACCCACAATGACAACTTCCAAGGAACTCGATCATCAATGCCATGAGAATTCTCCTTCTACTCTTGAAGGATTAACAAACTCAAATGCTATCATCATTACCGAAATTGAAGAAGAAGTTGGTGAGTGGAAGTCATCGGACGAATATGAACCATACTTCATATCTAGTGTTAACAAGAATCATGGGCTTATTGGTTTAAAGCATTGGGCAAGCTCTAGTGCCGAGGACAAGGTGAAAGAAAGAACATATGACAAACTTCCTTGGCCAAATTTCATGTTGGAATGGAGCAACCCATACTTGTGTTTATTTGGAGTTTGTTCACAAGCTTTTGATCTCCTATTAAGAGCCTTGAGCTCTATGGACAAAACTTTATACAATTTGAACTAGTTTGGTGGAGTCCTATCTTAAACCACCATTTGTAAGATATTTCTTGGATTCCTTACTTTGTATAATATTGTACATTTTTGCATTTGTATTTGATTTCTTGCATGAGAGTAGTGAGAGAGAGTTTTCTTACATTATTATTGAGCAAAATTTCAGAAAAAGATAAGGAGGAATAACAAATCGGTGAAAGGGTATGATTGTGCAAGGAAAAGAAAAAAAGAAAGAAAGAAGAAAAGCAGCCAAAGACGGCCGTCCTGAGGGCTGGACGCTCGTCCAGGGCCCTCATCGCATTACTGTTTAGCACTGTCTCAGAATCCGAGCGGATTCGGCACAAGACGCTCGTCTTCAAAGAAGACGCTCGTATTCTCCACGGGACGCTCGTCCTAAATGACACCTGAAGCAAAGTTTTAAAACTGCCAGGAAATCCGAGCGGATTTTTGAGAAGGCGCCCGTCCAAAGTAAGACGCCCGTCCAGAACAGAAGACGTTCGTCTTTTGCTTACTCCAGAAATTGCTGAGGTCCTGTCTCAAAATCCGAGCGGATTTTAAGAAAGACGCTCGGATTCCACATACCAAAGACGGCCGTCCCGCATGAAAGACGCTCGGATTGGGGTCTTTTTCTCGAACCATCCGGCCAGGCCCCACTCTTATCCGCTCGGCTTCCCCTTTTCTTCTATAAAATCACCCCTTTCTCCCTCATTTCTTCACCTTATCTAACCCTAAAACACTCATCTTCATCCCCACAAACACTCCCCTCACATCAAAAGCCAACAAAAACCCCATTTCCTCAACTTCAAGACGATGAACCTCAAGGGCAAGGCTAAGAAATTTATTGAATCCGCCGGAAGGAAACGCAAGGGATCATCCTCTTTAACCCCGCGAGAGGTAGTGCCACCAAGGAACTTCCGTCCCATCATAAGAGAAGGAATAGAGCAGCTTGAGTACTTTCAAGAGGTACTTTTCAAATCCGATGCCCACCGCAAGAAGTTTGTCGAATTGCTAGGTAAGAACTATGAACCCACTCAATTCATAGATACTAAGGTGTTGGAAGTCCTTGGGATAAGGTACCACACCGAGATGTTCTTTGATGGCTTAGGGATTGGAAAACTTTTCCATGCCCATGAGGAGACGTACCTTAGTCTCACCCTAGAATTTTTGAGTAGCCTTCGTATTGTCACAAATACTCGAACAAATGTGAGCATGGAGTTTAGGTTGTGCAACCTAGACCATAGCCTTACACTTGATCAATTTGCCCACATTTTCGGTCTTGTTGTGCCAACCAACTATACCGAAAAAATTGCTGATTTCGATGTGGACCTACTTTGGAAGGCTATTTCCGGGAGGGATTTTACCAATTTAAAGCAATGCTATACCTCCGCCATCCAACATCCGGTGATTCGGATCACCGAACGCTTTGTGGACGGTACCATCAATGGGAGGTACGAACAAGATAAGTGTACTCTCATTGATTTAACATTTCTTGAGTCCTATTTAAATGTTCGGGGGACGAGGAGCTATAACTTCAACACCCCCCTTGAGATACTTACAAGGTTTCATGATTTTGCTCAAGGGACCACCCAACTCAAGACCTTCGTAATGGGAGGTCTAGTTACTATTTTGGCCAATTTCCTTTGCCCCGGGTTCAACTCCCGTGGGATTTATGCTCCTCTTGAGAGGAGTACTTTGATTGATGAACATGCCGTCTTCACCCACCACCGGTGGTGTAACTACACTCAGGAAGGGAGTGTAGAATGGCTCACAAAAGGGTGCACCTCAATCATCCTTTCGGGTTGGAATATACCGGGCACCGACCCAAGATTGAGCCTATATTCGCCTATGCCAAGCTACCTCCTTGATATCCAAATCCTCGGCAATCCCTCTCAAAGGGAAGAGGCACCCCGCCAACAACAAGTACCTCGTGGGATACCGGCAAGGTCTACTCACCCACCTTCCTATGTGCCTATCCCACCATACCCTACTCCTTATACCCAATTTCGACCAGAAATCCCCAATACCCCGGGTATTAATGATTTGATGAAACTCATGAATAGAGTGGACCTCGGGGTACATGAAGAGAGGGTCAACAAATACTTGGCCCTTTATCCCCGATACTATATCATGGCTCAACAAGGGTATGTTGACCCTAATGGCCCTATGCCCTCTTGGGCCCAACCACAACATTTGTTCCATAATCAAGGGGTCCAAGCTTAGAATCTTGGTGGTGGAGGGTACTCGGGTCAAGGAGGAGGTTATTACCAAGGAAGGAGTTCTCACCGGTATGGCTACCCCCAAGATGAGGATGATGACGAGTGAAAGAGGCCTACCTCATCACCTCCATTTGTATGATACTCCTCTCTCTCCCTCTCTCTTTTGTATATACATTGCCTTTAGTATAGCTTTTGCATGCATTTGTATTATATTGCATTTGCATTAGCTAGTTCATATAATATAGTTGCATTGTATATATCTCACATGATTCATATACGTAGTCGCATATAGAGTAGAATTCATGCATAGTCACTAATGGCCAAACCTATTCATTTCTACACTAGAAATAGTGTTTAAATCGGTTTGGGGAGGTTTGATCATAGGTGACCTAAGCATTTACATAGACAACATGCATCATATAATATAGTTTAGATTGCATTCATTTGTTATATATGTCATATAGAATTGCATTTAGTTAGAGCATGCATTCATTCATATCATATCATTGCATTTATTCAAAAATCAAAAAACATGTTTTCCTTTTTATTCCTACTCCTACATGTACATTGAGGACAATGTCCAAAATAAATTGGGAGATGGGAATTTATATTCCAAAAATACATAAAAATTGAAAAATTTCGAAAAATCACAAAAATATGTCTTTTAATTTCATAAAAACAAAAACCATAAAAATTTGAAAAATTTAAAAATCCGAAAACATGTTCATTTCCTTTTTAGTGTAGTCTTGTATATATTGTGTTTGTCCATCCTTTTTCACATTGATCGACTACGCCACATCCGAGACATGAGGATATAGAAGACCGCATGGTATGATCTTTCCAATCTCCTTTTTCCTCTTTATGTTAATGACTATGTGGCTTTATTTTGATTGATGCGGTAAAAACAATGTGAATTTAGGATTGCATTTAGATTATATGGCATACTAGTTGGTAGAATCATATGCGTTAGGTTGTATATATGTTAGTTGCATCATGGCATGTAGTTTGCATGTTAGAAAAATTTTGTGAAACCGTCTACTTGGGAAGCTTGAATAGTGTATTTAGGCCCTAGTAGATGCTTTTTCTTCTTAAGACTTTGCTTGTTAGAATACTTGTAAAACACCCTAGGATGTGTCATGCTAGTATCCTTTGACCCATGGATTAAGGCCTAGTCAAGAGTACCTTGTGGTGTGATAACTCCTTGGCTACCGTTTATTCCAAGGTGACCCATGAAACCATACATGCATCCATCATCCATGTTCTACCACATCTTTGTCATCAAAGGGAATGGGCACAAAAAGAAATTGATTTGAGTTCAATGAAATGAAAAGTGAAAGAAAGTTTGCAAATGCATCAAAAGAAAAGAGGAGTAACAAAAATGAAAACTCATATGCTTCAAATATAAGGCACCCTCACTACATATGGGGTGACTTTGAAAATGTTCAAAAGAAAATGCAAAAAGTTGAAAGTTGTCAAGTATTGAAATGCCAAAAATCAAAAGAAATGGCAAAAGAAAGTGTTCTCAAATGTTATATGCCATAAGAAATTGGGGGGAAAAACAAACAACAAAAGCAAACTCCCAAAATGAAACTCAATTCTATCGATCCCTTTATCCATCGTATCCATTTTTGTGCATGGTAGAGAGGGGACGACCCTTCTTCTTGCCTAGACAAGAAGGGGAATTCCGCGATCCTCCAGTGTTTCTAACACCATAGGGAGTCTACTCTTGACAAAAGCATTTAACGATTGAGGACAAAGGTACCCTAGCTTGACACAACTTGGAGGTGATTTATTGGTATCCTTCTAGGCTTAGTAGTTTGAAGAAATTGCATCTATGAAGGAGTGTGTACCCTTGAATTGCTTCCCTTGTAGATAATTTCCGCCACTTAGATGAGGAAAGTGGTTATTCTTTTGTAGATGCATCCATCACTTGATTTTGTGTGCTTTAATGTTTGGATGTGTCGCCATTTTGGCAAGACCCACCTTGCCTTGCAAGAAGGCATCCTACCTCATGGTTGTCTTGTTGTGAGTTGAAGGGGCGGAGTGAGACCCGCTAATTGTCTCACATCGGCTATATTATTAGGATAGTTTAAATAAAGGTCTAGTTTTTGTCACCTCTTTACTCGGGACGAGTAAAGGTTCGGTTTGGGGATATTTGATGTGAACATTATTTGCGCACATTTAGTCCCCTAATTGAGCCTATTTTGCATACTATTATATCATTCCATGGCCATTTTATTCGTCAAAACCTTCCTATTTGATTTCCTAGTGCATTTCGTATGTTTTGTAGGAAAGAAGATAATTAGGCGGAAATTCCCGTCTTTCGTGCATATTTGGAAGCTTATTGATGATATTTGATGGACTAGTATGAAGAGGAAGCGAGAACTAAAGACCTATGCTACAAGAATAAGAAGAAAGTGAAGAAAAAGGATTCTGAAGCAGAATCCGAGCGGCCAAACAGGCAAGACGCCCGTCCCAGATAAGAATCCGAGCGTCCAAGCCACGAAGACGCTCGGATTCCTCCGCCACAATCCGAGCGGATTTGCAGAAAGACGCCCGTCCACCCCTGCGAGAATCCGAGCGTCTTCCCCTCCTGGACGGACGGACCGCAACGTCTTCAGCCGAGATGCTCATCTCTCCATAAATACTAGCATTTCCCTGCTTAAAACTCAAAAATGTAATTACTAATTTAGCCTTAATGAACCTAATGAAGCTCTACTATATATACCCCATTTGTAAATAATAAAAAAAAAATGGAGTTTTAGATTAGGTTAAGCCTCCACATTAGAAATTCCTCTTAGATTCAATTAGGAGTAGATTAGAATAGATTACTCTTTAATCTTTCCACAAATTATACATTAATCTTTCCTTAATTATTGTTCAAGTTTATTATTCAAGTTTATTATTGGGTAATTAAAAGATCGTTTGGGTTTATAGGGAGATTGACAACCTTCCATCAATCATCAAGTACTTCTATTATTCTTTGCATTATTATTTTGGAATCTCCATAGGTATATCTCTCTTAATCCTTGTTTTAATTATTGTTAATCTTTCTTACTTGTTCATCATGTTTTACCTTGTTAATATGATTGACAACCTTGTTAGCATGTTAAACTTGATAATGAGTGAGTAGTCTCTTAGCTAGGATTAGTGGGTAATTAGGGAAACCAACATGGGGAATGATCCATGCTTAATCTAATATGTTTTCATAATTAATTTGCTTGCTTGTTCTGATGTCAACTTTATGCACATGTTATGTTTGATGAAATGCTAAGCCTATGAATCCTTGCATTTACAACCATCTCTTATCTACTCAACTTGACTTGTAAGATATAAACCAACTCGAGTCTTGTTAGACCATGCATAGAAGTTGAATAGGAGGAAAGTAAGTCGACTTGTAGGTGTTGTACAATCTAATCGATTCGGCTCCGGGACCCAACTCTTCCTATGAACCGTAAGACATAAACCAACTCGGTTCCTCCATAACATTAATTGCTTGCAACTTTGTAAACATGTTTGTATGATCAACTCCCATGAATCCCTTATGAACCCATGATATCCTAGTACTTTTAAGCATTTGTTTACATCCTTCCTTTTATTGCTTGTTTTAATTTATTGCTTGCATTAGCCTAGACACAACTACAAACTCAAATCAATCGTGACACTAGCATAAATTGAGATAGGTAGACTTAGAACCCAAAGCACACCGTCCCATGGATCGACCTCAACTTACCGCTAACTAGTTGTTTGTTGAGTATTATAAATGTGTTTGATTGGATGTGACCCGACGACATCACCTCCATCACTCTGACTGGACAAAACTCAGGGATCCAAACTTTAGCCGAGTCAGGGATTAATTTTTTTCTCCCTTAAAACCCCATCATAGTTCGTTTTCAATAGATTTTCTTCAGGGAAAGAGGATTCGAGAGATCGAAAAGCAGAAAAGACAGAATCTTGGTATTTAAACACTATAGCACGAGCAGGAGGATCAATTTCAACCACCTCCTCCTCATGAGCGTCTGTGGGTTCAGGTTCAGCCGCAGCCTTCTGGGAAGCAGGACGCTTTTTGGCTTTCATATACTTTGTTGTTTTGTTAATTATCGTGGTAAATTAATGTCACTTAGTGAGAAATTATAAGTAGCAAACTAGAATTCCTGGGAAATAGGGAAGAATTTCAGAGAAGATTTAGCAAGAGAAGTAGAAGAATTTTGGTAAAGAATGAACTCATCACAATTACCGTATTTATAGGGAAAGAATAACGGTATAAAAACCCTAGAAAACGCAAAACTGTCAGCATGACATCATGTAGTTAGCCGTTGCAGTGATTAACGGCCACTAGAAGTCTAAGAGTCATTGAGTAAATGTGATTCTTTTTTATTGTTGAGCCCGGTAAATTGACATCTCACCCCTGGCCTGATCCAGCACGGGTAAAATGTCAAGGTGAATTGTTAGGCCCAATTTAGCCTGGTCTGACTTTGGTTTAGCCTGACCTTATTAGGCTGATTAGGGCAACCAAGGACCGGACAAATCTAATTATTATTTGGCAGATAAAGAATATCTTGAGGCAAGCAAGCTACTAAATCCTAGAAGGAAAACCTGATGGAAGGTATAGAATAGCCTGATGGGACACTCAAGCGGGCTGGATCAAATTGACAAACAAAAAAAACAGTTATACAAATAAATGACCACGTCCTATTTTCATGGAAGACCAAGTCCAACTACAAAGAGCACATTGTTTTCACAAATCAGAACGTGCAAGAGGATAAGAACAGAAATTTGTTGAAGAAGAACAAGTCAACCGGATTAATAGGGAATGTGCCCTATTAATCAGCTAACAACTCCAACGATCAAGGGAAACGTTGTATTGAATGCAACGTTAATATTGAAAGATTATAAATAGCTTGATAGAATTTTTGTAAAGGGGGACAGAGAAAAAGATATCATTCTCAATACTATTTGTCTACTGTTTTTTACTTAATCTTTATTCCGTATTATTGTTCAACTTATCCAAGAAATACAAATAACATCATTCATACTTCATTATTTCCATTGATTTACTTATACTTATCTCCTTAATATAAGAGCTAGATACCCTCACTACCTAATTATCAAAGCCGGATCCTTAAAAGGAAATCCTGATAAAACAGTTAGTAATTTAATAATGGGTTTATTACTTTTTTTAAATTAGAGCTGATGTTGTCTTGCTTGCTGCTATATCATGATGTTGCTATGCAGTATTTGATGTTGTTACAATAATGTCTTGTCTTTGTTTTTTCCGTAGTATGTAATCAACCCGTCACAAGAGATTCAGCAGTACAAAGGTTTAGATATAGACGAGGTAAGGGACATGTTGGGCAAATACGTCTTAGAAAATAGAAATGCATGATACTCAGAGCTTAGATCGGCTTATTAGTAAAAATTTTGTTGAAGTTAGGGAATGATTAGTTCATGTAAATTTAACTCCTTGTAAGTATATACATATATATGATGCTGCTGTTGTGGTTGAATTGAATCTATTGAGTTCTGATGAACCCAGCTGTGATTTATGCTGGTGCTGGTATATGGTGCTGCTGATATATGCAGGTTTTTGAATGGCATGAAACAAATTTAATTTTTAAAAACATTAGGAGTTCGTAATAAAAACGGTTACTAAAAAAAAACCGTTGTGAATACCTTTCACAACGGTTACTAAAAAAAACCGGTGTGAATACCTTTCACAAATACCGCGCATAATATTCAACAACAGGTTTTAAACGAAGAACCGTTGTTAAAAGTCTTCACAATTAAGTTACAACAACGGGTTTTAAACAAAGAACCATTTTTACTACAAATTTCAACAACGGGTATGTAGCATATACCCGTTGTTAAAATGCTTCAAAATTTTGGAGGGAAAGTTACAACAACGGTTATACATATGACAACCGTTGTTATATTATTCCCACCAAATTTTTGAAACACTTTCCACAACGACTTACACGCAACAACAACGGCTTTTAACCATGGTGAATACTTTCGACTACGGTTTAAGTAAATAACCTAACCGTTGTAAATACCTTTTACAACGGCCGCTTTAACAACATCCGCTTTTTGTTTTTACAACGGTTTTTACCCATTGTTATAGCCTGTATCTGTAGTAGTGTGTGGGCCCATCTTTGGTGCGCCTCTTCCTCGATGTCATATCGCATATTTGGTCCGTCTGACATTTATTCTTCGCCCGGACCCGTATTTCCAAGCCAGCAGCAAACTGTTGCTATGTTTTTGCCAAGACCCAGCTTGTCACAACGAGCGGTTCTTCTTTGACAGGTGTTTCGACACGCTTTTATTATTTTCCCCCAGCGAGAGTATACGGATAGATATTCCCTCTCGAGACATGGAGATCAGTTGCTGATTATGTTTCCCCAGCGAGAGTACACGGATAGACATTCCCTCTCGAGACATGGAGATCAGTTCCCGATTATGTTCCCCCAGCGAGAGTTCGCGGACAGGCAATCGTCCCTCTCGAGACATGGAGATCAACATCGACCCCAAGCTCTTCCGAAGTTTGTTTGAAGCCGACCCAAGCAGATTTCTCCCAGTAGTTCCTGACCACGTCCTGCTGCCTCCTCCCGATATCGCGTTTTGTTTCCCTTGGCGTTTCAAGGAATTTCAGGTATAGTCTCTTCTTATGGCTAGCGAGCTTCCTTACGTAGTCTAATGGACTTTAAACGACCCTCCCGATAGTCGACAGACTCTAAAATGTTCCCGACGACAGGTCTTTGGCTCAGACCCCTTGAGCCGCCTCGCGTCGCCATAATCATCAGGTTGTAATCTTCGATTGACCTGATGGCTATACTTTGACTTTTGCCATGTCCAAGCCTCAATCAAAGTGGGGGCCATGTAGATACCTCATTTCTGCACCTCCCGCAAACCACCCGGTGATGATTGGTCCGCATGTTTGGTATACGGAACGATTTATGACAGTTCGTAAGTTTATCGTCAAGTGGTCGCTCAAACACTTGTCTCTACCTCTTAATTGTCATCTATGTGCCGATGTGGTCGTTTTGGTAGTAATTAGAGTACATTTGGAGTCTGGGTCAGAAAACCGTCTTCATTTTCTAAAACCGAGTCAGAATGTGCTGGAATGTTCCGGATATTTCTATTCATATTTTCCAATCTTTTGGTCTTTGATAAAATATCTCCCATAATATTCAGACAAAATATTAAGGAAACGAGATTAATCCGCTATTCCATAATAGAAACGCGGAAATCTTTCTTCCGCAGGAGGAAACCACTGAGGAAAGGACACAGTAGGTGTTGCGCCTCTTCCAAGAGACGCGGTGCCTGGTGCGCCTCTTCCTCAGTCCTTTTCTGCGTATTTTCCGTATCTTTTTGAGATTCACTTCCAAAGTTTCTCCAAAAACCCTACTTCCTCCGTGTGATTAGTATAAATAGAGACCTTCGATCCTCATATTTCTCACGCGAGTGTCCGCCCTTCTCTTCTCCCTTTGCATTCTAGACCACGTTCTTACTTTTTGGCGTCTACGTGCTTGAACTTTCGTCCACGTAAGCTCGGATCTTTCTGAGTACCAGCCTCGTTTTGCATGACCGACAAATTTGACCTACTCCACATCAATCAACATTAATCAATCTTATTCGTTTTCCTCCTAGAGGGCACCTTCGTCTACATTCGAGTCGAGCAACACTAAACGTTAACTTAATTCATCTCGTTTCGTCAAACATATAAGTCTGAGGGTGTATAATCCTTCTTTTATTGTTCTTTATTTTCGTAATTAATGTTGTAAGATTTATGTCGAAAGTATTCTTAAAACCGTCGAGAAAGGACGCAGCAACTGTTGCGCCGTTTCGAAGGGACGCAGCACCTGCTGGGCCTCTTCGTGAGGCTGCCGCAGTTCCTGCTTCCTTTCTTCTTCCTTCGTCTTTTGATAATTCGATTGTTTTGTTTCGTTTTCAATTTTTCATATTTCTTTTAACCCGATAATTTAAGTATGATAATTTTGACCTGTAATTCATAATTCTTCTTAATTAATTCATCTTTCAAAATCCCGATTTAAATCCCTTATAATCCATATTTGTGGGTTTTCGTCATTAAGTCAAATCGGGTTTTTAGAGGTTCGATTTACCCATATTGAATCTCTGGAATTCATCTTTGATATACTTGCATCTGTTATTTACCGTCACCATCATTAATCCATCATTAATAACCTCATTAATCTTAAATAATTTGTTCTAATTAGTTTCATTCATGCTTTATCGTTTTTATGACCTCATTCACATGTAAATAATATGTTAATCACTTTCATCCGAGTCAAATACCATTAATCAACCATTAAATTCACCAATGAATATTAACGAGATGCGGTTCCGGCTTCACAGCCAGAACTCAACCCAGGAACAGACGCAGCGACTGTTGCGCCTCTTCCAAGGGACGCAGCTCTGCTACGCCTGTTCCCAGTTGATTTATGTCCCTGAAGTCTTGTTTCTGCTTTGACCTAGTTTAGCTTACGTATTTAATTAACTATTAATCTTATTATCGCTGCTAATCTGTACGTTTATTCATTTATTCTTTCTTTTCTAAAGTTATCCGTTTTAAATGTATTTTCGACATAAATCATTATCCGAAGTAATTGTTGTAATTTTCCTTTATTGTATTTTTATTTCTTTTATTGTATTGCTTGTATGCTCTCATATGTAATCGATCCTAAATTCCTACTTAGACTTTTATTGGATGTTGCTTTTATTGGATGTTGCATCGCATGCATATAATCGACAACATATAGAGTATAGATAACTTCCCTAATCATTAGTAGAGGCCGCTATCGAGGCGGGCGGGATTAGGTGTTCGATCAAAAGAGCTTCCTAATACGTACCCTCACCCCTTACTCCAGATCTCTGTGAACATCCGTGTTCATTGGCATCCACGAGAGTCATTCTAGACATAGAATGCTAAGGGTAACGAGTTCTTGGTGTTCATGTCACTACTTTGTGTCTTGACATGACACGAGGTATTCGAACGGTTTCCAATTTTCCACAATAAATTGGTGGCGACTCCACAAATGCAAACAAACAAAGAGTGAAAAGCTTGCTTCGCTTTTCGCCCCCGTGGGCCCGCGTCCACAAGAGTGTTAGGATAATTAACTTGATCTTAAATGTTATTTAAGTGTTAATTTGTGATTTTAAGAAGTTATGATCACGCATTTCCATAAAACCGGGTTATATAAACAATACAAGTTAAATAGGGCGATTTGGCACATAATTTGGCATGATAGACACATTTTATAATACTGCATATTTCAATTGTTAAATGTTTTTTATTTATATAATTTTGAATTATGTAATTTTATCTTAGTATGGCCTTAGTTTTAATCGATATTACCCGTAATGAAAGGGAATATTGATTCGGCTGTAATATATTGTGATCTCGTATCATTTTTATTTTTACTAGTTTTTCATATTACAAATATATAATAGGAATAGCTTTGTATTTTTATTATTATTTGTAATTTTGAAGCTACTTCAAGAAGGTGCTATTCGGGAAGGCGTCCGACAAAGACGGTGTTCTTGGGAGGCGTGCCACTTAAAGATTCAAGGGACCAAAGGAGTTGGTTTCCGAATATGTAATAGACTATTTGATTCTCTATTTTAGGAAGGCCATACTATGAATTTATTATTATTGCTTAGCATTTATTTTAATATGTTGCATGCATTGCCAATTCGCCATAAAAACACATGCATATCATATCGAGTCATCGACCGTGTCAATTATAATTATCGTAGTTCACCGCTTTAGTTCACTTAAAACGTGATAGATAACAAATTGACAAGACCTCTCACTTATAATAATTGAGAATTAATATGAATTAGGATCTCCACCGAGTTATATTGATAAGGGATGAATCGGCTCACCGTGCCCGAATTAATATGAATTAGGATCTCAGAATCATTTATAATAGTTGGGTAGAGGTCACTATATAAATGCAATACTTGTTTACAAGTATTATTAAAACGATAGATATTAATTATTTCCTTCATTTTCGTTTTTTTAGTTATTTATTTGCAATGGATTCATCTAATAATCCTACACCGATCACAATTAATTCATGGCTCCAATCATTCAAAGAAAAATGCTCCTTGTATGACAATGACCCGATTAGAGAACTACGCATTGGCATTGGTGAGGATGGAAATCTTTGCTATTTTACCACTTCTACACCTCCGACTCCCATAATCATGCCCACCACATCCATGGTAAGGGAATCATATGAGGTTAGTGTTAGGCCCAATTTAGCCTGGTCTGACTTTAGTTTAGCCTGACCTTATTAGGCTGATTGGGGCAACCAAGGACCGGACAAATCTAATTATTATTTGGCAGATAAAGAATATCTTGAGGCAAGCAAGCTACTAAATCCTAGAAGGAAAACCTGATGGAAGGTATAGAATAGCCTGATGGGACACTCAAGCGGGTTGGATCAAATTGACAAACAAGAAAAACGGTTATACAAACAAATGACCACGTCCTATTTTCATGGAAGACCAAGTCCAACTATAAAGAGCACATTGTTTTTAGAAATCAGAACGTGCAAGAGGATAAGAACAGAAGTTTGTTGAAGAAGAACAAGTCAACCGGATTGATAGGGAATGTGCCCTATTAATCAGCTAACAACTCCAATGGTCAAGGGAAACGTTGTATTGAATGCAACGTTAATATTGAAAGATTATAAATAGCTTGATAGAATTTTTGTAAAGGGGGACAGAGAAAAAGATATCATTCTCAATACTATTTGTCTACTGTTTTTTACTTAATCTTTATTCCGTATTATTGTTCAACTTATCCAAGAAATACAAATAACATCATTCATACTTCATTATTTCCATTGATTTACTTATACTTATCTCCTTAATATAAGAGCTAGATACCCTCACTACCTAATTATCAAAGCCGGATCCTTACAGGGAAATCCTGCTAAAACAATTGGCGCCCACCGTGGGGCATCTAGTTCATTAATCGAAAAAATCTTCCTCATCACTTTCTCATTCAATTATTACACACAAAAATGACAGAACGTACTCCAGCACAACAATTGAAAGCCGCCTTGGCCAAGATCAAAGAATTGGAAACAATTCAAGAGCAGCCGGCTCAAGCAAAGGCTGAGATCACAAAACTTAAGGAATCTGAGTCTAACCTATGAAAGAAATTGGAAAGTCAGGCTTCAGGTTCCAAAACCAAATTCGAGCCAGGAACCCCATTCTCATCAATCATCAAACACATAGACTTCTCCAGTTTTGGAACCCCGTAGAAAGACACCTCATCCGGTACACAAATCATTCCCAACAATGAAACAAACAAAACTGAGGCAGCAATAATGATGGCTATGCTTCAGGAAATTCAAAAACTCCACAACAAGATAGAAAATATACCTGGAGTGCCAGATCCTGTGGCTGAGGTGGAAGTTGACAGCTTCGCTGACTCACCCTTTGCAGATGAGATTGCAAAAATTGATCTCCCCAAGAAATTCACCCTCCCTTCCATCAGAACTTATGATGGAACCTCTGATTCACAAAATCACGTTGCTATATTCAAACAGAAGATGTTAGCCGCCTCAATACCCAGTGAACTCAGGCATGTTTGCATGTGTAAAGGTTTTGGTACAACCCTAACTGGAGCAGCATTGCAGTGGTTCATCAACCTCCCAAACGGAAGTATCAAGAACTTTGCAGACCTGGTCAATGCCTTTAATCAACAATTTGCAAGCAGGAGAGACATGGCTAAGAGACCCATAACTTGTTCGAGGTAAAACGCTCCCAAGAATCTCTCAAAGAATTCCTGGCAAGATTTGTCAAAGAGAAGGTAGCCATTCCCAGGTGCGATGAAGAAACAGCGGTAGAAGCCTTCAGGCAAGGAGTCCTGCTTGACAGTGACATCTACGCAGACTTAACCAAAAAAGCCTGCCCAACCTTTGCCACTGTTCAATCCATCACCTTAGAACATGTCAGATTGGAAGAAGACCTCAACTTCAGAACAAATTCATCCGGAGGAAAGCAAGGCTACGGACACACTAACAGGAAAAGCTCCTACCAGAAAGGAGGCAACCCCAGATCAGCACCCTATTCCAGACCTGAACGATCTGAAGTCAACATGGCACAGGAACATAAAGGTAACCTTTCTAGCCTACCAACTATTCCTGAATATAACTTTTCTATAAATACTGCAGGATTAATCAAACGCCTGGAAAGCTTGGGAGACACGGTCAGATGGCCCAAGAAATCTGACAATCCCAGGAAAGATCCAACAAGATGGTGCGACTTCCATCAAGATATTGGACACACCACAGAAGAATGCATCCAACTCAGGAAACAAGCGGCGTACCTCCTAAAGAAGGGTCATGTCGAAAGACTTAATCCAAAGACTAAAGAACAAAGATGAAGGGCCAAGCAAGAGAGATCCAGGAAACAGCAGAGATCCTCCTCCTCCTCCCCCCATCTATGAAGTCAAGTTCATAAACGGAGGTTCATAAATCTGTGGCTTAACCAGCTCGGCTGCCAAAAGAATCTCCAGGGAGTCTAAACTTCAACCCCCATTTAGGTCTAAATGATTACCTGCTGTTACTTTTGATGACTCAGACTTGCAGGGAATATCGGATCTACACCATGACAGCCTGGTAATTACCAAGCAAATTGGCACGGCTAAGGTATCAAGAATCCTGATAGACGGGGGCAGTTCAATCAACTTGGTGATGCTCGACGTCCTCAAAGCTATGAAGATAGATGAAGAGAAAATCATCAAAAAATCCAGTGTCCTGGTCGGATTCAGCGGAGAAACAAAGAACACCCTGGGAGAAATTAGCCTGCCAACCTATGTGGAAGGCGTAGCTTCCTATGAAAGATTCGGGGTAATGGATTGCCTATCCTCGTATAACGTAATCCTGGGCAGACCGTGGATCCACAACGTCAAAGCAATCCCGTCAACGTATCATCAATGTGTGAAAATACCAACCGAATGGGGGATAACCACCATCAGGGGAGAACAGAGGGCGGCTCAGGAATGTTACACCCAGGCTTTGAAACCTTCAAAGTCAGGTAAGTCCCTCGCATAGCATTTAAAGTCCCCTGTCAGGAAAGAATATATTGCGCAATCACAAATGGAAATAGGAGAGGTTATTCTGGACCCAGAATTCCCTGACAGGAAAGTACTTGTAGGGTCAGACGCACCTGACTCAGTCAGACCCAATCTGGTCAGCTTTCTCAAAACTAAAATGTCTTTTTTTGCTTGGTCACATTTTGATATGACTGGTATAGATGCTGATATTATAACCTATAAGTTAAATATTGACAAATCCTTTAAGCCTGTACAGCAAAAGAGGAGGAAATTTGCTGCAGAAAAGAATGAAATCATCAACCAAGAAATCGACAAGCTATTAGACATGGGAATGATCAGGGAAGTGATGTACCCCGACTGGCTTGCAAATGTAGTAGTTGTTCAGAAGAAAAATGGCAAGTGGAGAGTCTGTGTAGACTACACCGACCTGAACAAGGCCTGCCCCAAAGATCCATTTCCTCTGCCACATATTGACGCAATGTTGGACGCCACTGCAGGCCACGAGATGTTAACATTCATGGACGCCTCCAGCGGATTCAACCAAATAAAGATGCACCCCACAGATCAGGAAAGTACAGCCTTCATTACTGAAAGAGGAGTATACTACTACACTGCCATGCCCTTTGGATTAAAAAATGCAGGTACAACCTATCAGAGGTTAGTCAACATGATGTTCAAAGATCAAATTGGAGACACCATGGAAGTCTACATTGACGACATGGTAGTCAAGTCAAAAAAGGCAGAAGACCACGTCAGAGACCTGGAATTAGCATTCCAAATACTGGAGAAATTCAACATGAAGCTAAACCCACAGAAGTGTCACTTCGGAGTCTCAGCAGGCAAATTCTTGGGTTATATGGTGACAAAAAGAGGAATAGAAGCCAGTCCTGAACAGATCAAAGCCATCCTGGAGCTAGAACCACCAAAGACCGTCAAAGACATACAAAAGCTGACAGGAAGAATAGCAGCCCTGAACAGGTTCATTTCAAGGTCATCAGAGAGGTGCAAATCATTCTACAACCTCGCTCGGGAAAAATAAAGACTTCCACTTTGGACCCCGATCACCAAGTGCCTTTGAAGATTTAAAAGCATATCTATCTTCTCCACCCTTGTTGGCAAAACCAATCAAAGACGAACCCCCGACAAGATACCTATCGATCCACGGAAATAACATTTGTCAATGTGAGTTCTAGTCAAAGAAATGGACGGACAACAACACCCTGTCTAGTACGTAAGTAAAAGTCTACTAGATGCAGAGATCAGGTATGGCCTACTTGAAAAATACGTTTTAGCTTTAATTATGAGTTGTACCAAGTTAAGACCTTACTTTGAAAGACACCCTATAATAGTCAGAACCAATCTTCCTATCAAGTCCGTACTTAGGAAACCAGAACTGTCCGGACGAATGTGCAAGTGATCAGTCTAGCTAAGCACCTACATCATAACATTTGAACCAAGGACAGCAATTAAGTCACAAGCACTAGCAGACTTTGTGGCTGATTTTAGTCCAGCCCTAGAACCCGACCTGATAAAAGAAGTAAACAGACTGACCAGTGACCAAAAAGACCTAGAATGGACCCTGTTCGTCGATGGTGCAGCCAACATGAGGGGCACCGGCCTAGGGGTAGTACTAAAATCACCACAGGGGGATAAGATAGTACAAGCTATAAGTTGTGCATTCAAAGCTACCAACAATGAGGCGGAATATGAAGCCCTAATAGCTGGATTAAAGGTATGTATTGACCTTGGTGTACAAAACTTAAAGGTATGTACTGATTCCCTTCTTATTTCAAACCAAGTAAATGGAGTATATACTGCAAAAGACTCAAAAATGATGCTCTATTTGGAAGTCGTCCAAAATTTAAAAACCAAATTTCGCAATTTTAATATTGATCAAATACCTAGGGACTTGATACCCAGGCCGATGCCCTAGCCGGCCTAGGATCCAACTTCAGTCCCCCTGACTTTGATAAAATCCCCATCGTACATTTATTGGAACCTGCAATAAACAAACAAGATAAAAGTTTCCCAATATATATTGCCAATTCATGGACAAAACCTTACTATGATTGGCTCCAACATGGAATCCTCCCCCTAAATAAGCAAGATTCTAGAGCACTCAAAATCAAAGCTGCTTCATATACCATTATTAACAATGTGCTTTTTAAGAAATCGTAGGCAGGGCCATACCTCAGATGCCTGGAACCACAAGAAGCTGAACAGATACTATCAGAAATCCATGGAGGACACTGTGGAAATCATAAAGGCGGAAGGAGCCTGGCAAGCAAAGTACTCAGAACAGGCTACTTCTGGCCTACCCTGTGGGCCGATTGCTTGGAATTCAGCTCTAAATGCGAAGCCTGCCAGATTCATGGACCATACATCCACCAGACATCTGAGGAACTACATTCTATATCCGCCTCCTGGCCATTTATGAAGTGGGGGATGGACATAGTAGGAAAACTACCTCAAGCACCTGGGCAAACAGTTTTCATGCTAGCAATGACTGACTACTTCTCCAAGTGGATAGAAGCTGATTCGTACAGGTAAGTCAAAGAAAAGGATGTCATAGCATTCATCAAACGCAGCATCATATGTAGATATGGCATTCCTTCTGAAATAGTATGCGACAACGGCACGCAATTCGTGGGAAAAAGAACAGTAGCTTTCTGTGCCCAATGGAACATCAACCTGGTGACCTCCACATTAGGATATCCAAAAGCTAACGGCCAGGCAGAATCTAGCAACAAAGTAATAATCAGTTGCCTGAAGAAGAAGCTGGAAAAAAGGAAAGGTAGATGGGATGAAGAACTTCCCTTGGTCCTTTGGGCTGACCGGAGCACGCCTAAAACATCCACAGGCCAAACCCCTTACTCCTTGGTCTATGGGGTGTGAGGCAGTGATACCAGCAGAGGTCGACATCCCATCAGCCAGATGCAGCCTGAATACAACAACAAGCAATATACCTCTAATGGAGGATAGCCTGGACTTAATAGAAGAACTGAGAGATGCGACCAAGATTAGAATGGCGACTATCGCAAAAGAGTAGCCAAAAGCTACAACAAGACTGTCAAAGCCAGAGTATTCAGGGTAGGAGACCTTGTTCTCAGAAAAGTTTTTCAAAACACAAAGGAGAAAAACGCAGGCAAATTGGCCCCAACCTGGGAAGGCCCCTACCTGATTGGCTCAATAGTCGGCCAAGGTGCTTATAGGCTACAAACCCTGGACGGCGAAATGATCCCCAGGGCTTGGAATATTGCACACTTAAAACTATTTCACATATAAAATATATCCCCCAGCCCAGGTATAATCTTTACCTTACTATTTCCTGCCTGACCTGATATGAAACTAAATGTATGATACTTGCCATTATATGAATAAATGCCTTATATGATTCCTTTCATTATGTGCCTAAATACTTGTCAATATTCTCGTCTTTCTCTTTAACAAGTAGAATCTTCAATATTTGTTTTGCATATTGTATGTTACTTAAAACAAATTTTTAAGATTGAGGGCCACTCCACTAATATCCAACTTTCAGTTGCAAAAATAGGCCTTAAAATATTGAGCTCAATTTAATATACAAACCTGGGAAAACTTTTCCTGGACTGTACGTCATAAATGGGTCATAAGCCCTCCAGACAGGCAGGGGACATAAGCCCTCCAGACAGGCAATAACCCCACCCATGACACAAAAAAATGGCCAGATCCAGCGCAAAGAAACTGGCCCGATCCAGTCGAATAACTGGCAAGATCCAGTACACATCCAACACTACAAATATGCCTTATCAAAACACAAAAAGAAACCATCAAAGATCAATTATTTAAAAACCTGTTCATTCAAAAAAAAAAATACCAGCCCTACCACACACCTAACAAGTATTCATTCCAGGAACATCCCCCCTGGATGAGCCAAAACGAAAAACAAAAACACAAATCTAAACAGGTTTCGAATCAGAAACCGACTCACAACCTTCCACCATTTCCTGATCAGCAGATTTCTCCTTAGAAGGAGGAGAATCCACTTCTTCTTCATGACCCATATTGGCCAAATCAGGATACTGGGTGTCCAGAGCTGTCTCATCCCGATCCGGATCCCAATTAGCCCGGTCAGATTCTGGATCCCTCATAGCATCAACCCGGCCTTTCCCAAAGAAGTACTGAGCAGCATCAGCAAGCCGTGCTTCCACCAGCTCCTTCTCAGCCCCAAGGTCTTCATTCTTCCTCAGCTGATCCTGCATTGCCTGCTTCTCGGCAGCCAAGCCTTTCTTGACAGTTTCCAGCTCTTCCCTTACAGCCTCGAGTTCTTGCCTGGCAACTTTCTCAGCATTTTTTGCAGCCACCTCACAAACCAAAGCAGCAGTAGATGCCTCCCTGGCCGACCCTAGCTGAGATTGAAGTACTACCTCATTACCCCTGGACGTGTGTAAATCGTGGTTAACTTTATCCAATTTCTCTTCTAAACCAGTAATTCTAGCCCGGGCATCCTTGAGCTGACAAGCAGTAGCCAACCCAGCATCCAAACCCTATAGAAAAATGAAAGAAGATCAATTAACCAAACCTAAAAAAAAAGGAAACACAAGGATACATAATAATAAAGCCCTTTGCAACTAACCTCCTTAGCCTGAGAAGCAAGAGCGGCAGCCTTTGTCACAAGAGAAGACAAGATAGACACTACTTTAGTAGAAGATTCAAGGGCATTGTCAGATCAGAGATGGCCGCTGATATTGGCAGAAAAATCATTTATCTGTGCCCGGGCAGCATCCATATCATCCAACCGAGTAGCCACTTCCCTGACACTCCTGATTGGTTGAGCCTGAATAGGCTCTTTCTCTCTCTCTTCTTCCTCAGAAACGACAGCTTCTCTCCTCCTTTTAGAAGGCTGAACAACCTCTGGGGACACTAGCCTGGGCGGTTCCTAGGGAGGCTGAACATCGGAAACCAAAATGTCAAGCGTCTTGTCGCTCCCACTAGCCTCTTAGCTCTTAGACTATTCAGCAATCCTAGCAACCCCAGCTTTCAAGTCGGCTGCACTAAAATTGGCCAACCTAGCAGAAGATCTGTATACTGAATGCATAAAAAATACATATAAATATCAGGAAGGAAGTAACAAAAAGACAACAATCAACACAAAGACATAAAGAAGACATACAGGAAAGAGCAGTGGAGTTAGGCTTCCCTTTAGGTACTTTGACCACACTCAACTTAGGCTTCATATACCGGGGCAACAAATCCCTGCACAGACTAGCAGGCCAAGTCCTCTCTTCCTCGGGAATAGAAAGAAAGGCATCTATCCTTGAAACTGATTCCTCGTCAAGAGGATCAAAGTTCCAGTCAAGAGCTGCAAATATCTCCGAAAATGCACAGGTAAGACTTAAATATTCCAATTTCGTACAATGTAAAATGCAAATTAAGAGTACAGGAAACCTACCACTCTCCAAAGGAGGATATCTCAGATAATCCAGGCCTGACCCCAAAGTATCAATCCGGATAAACAGATAAGTCTTTGCCCAGCCTTTATCATCTCCAGAGACCAGGTTAGTAACTAATAGAGACATTTTTGACTTAATTCTCAAATTGAAACGACCGGTAGAAGGATTTTTCAAATGATATACTGCCTTGATGTCATTAACAGTAATCACAAGTTTATGTTTAGCACATAAATTTTCAATAGAGTGGACAAGTTTCCAAACCATTGGCATGATTTGGAAAGGTGATACTTCCATGGCACGAATTGTATCAATCATTAAAGGAGTAAAAGGTAACTTACAACCTGCCTTGAACGCCCATTCATAAATACAAAACCAACCAGGTGACACCCAGTTAGCTCTGTGATGTGAACATTATTTGCGCACATTTAGTCCCCTAATTGAGCCTATTTTGCATACTATTATATCATTCCATGGCCATTTTATCCGTCAAAACCTTCCTATTTGCTTTCCTAGTGCATTTCGTATGTTTTGTAGGAAATAAGATAACTAGGCGGAAATTCCCGTCTTTCGTGCATATTTGGAAGCTTATTGACGATATTTGATGGACTCGTATGAAGAGAAAGCGAGAACTAAAGACCTATCCTTCAAGAATAAGAAGAAAGTGAAGAAAAAGGATTCTGAAGCAGAATCCGAGCGGCCAAATAGGCAAGACGCCCGTCCCAGATAAGAATCTGAGCGTCCAAGCCACGAAGACGCCCGGATTCCTCCGCCACAATCTGAGCGGATTTGCAAAAAGACGCTCGTCCACCCCTGCGAGAATACGAGCGTCTTCCCCTCCTGGATGGACGGACCGCAACGTCTTCAGCCGAGATGCTCATCTCTCCATAAAGACTAGCATTTCCCTGCTTAAAACTCAAAAATGTAATTACTAATTTAGCCTTATTTAACCTAATGAAGCTCTACTATATATACCCCATTTGTAAATAATCAAAAAAAATGGAGTTTTAGATTAGGTTAAGCCTCCACATTAGAAATTCCTCTTAGATTCAATTAGGAGTAGATTAGAATAGATTACTCTTTAATCTTTCCACAAATTACACATTAATCTTTCCTTACTTATTGTTCAAGTTTATTATTCAAGTTTATTATTGGGTAATTAGAAGATCATTTGGGTTTATTGGGAGATTGACAACCTTCCATCAATCATCAAGTACTTCTATTATTATTTCCATTATTATTTTGGAATCTCCATAGGTATAACTCTCTTAATCCTTGTTTTAATTATTGTTAATCTTTCTTACTTGTTCATCATGTTTTACCTTGTTAATATGATTGACAACCTTGTTAGCATGTTAAACTTGATCATGAGTGAGTAGTCTCTTAGCTAGGATTAGTGGGTAATTAGGGAAACCAACATGGGGAATGCTCCATGCTTAATCTAATATGTTTTCATAATTAATTTGCTTGCTTGTTGTGATGTCAAATTTATGCACATGTTATGTTTGATGAAATGCTAAGCCTATGAATCCTTGCATTTACAACCATCTCTTATCTACTCAACTTGACTTGTAAGATATAAACCAACTCGAGTCTTGTTAGACCATGCATAGAAGTTGAATAGGAGGAAAGTAAGTCGACTTGTAGGTGTTGTACAATCTAATCGATTCGGCTCCAGGACCCAACTCTTCCTATGAACCGTAAGACATAAACCAACTCGGTTCCTCCATAACATTAATTGCTTGCAACTTTGTAAACATGTTTGTATGATCAACTCCCATGAATCCCTTATGAACCCATGATATCCTAGTACTTTTAATCATTTGTTTACATCCTTCCTTTTATTGCTTGTTTTACTTTATTGCTTGCATTAGCCTAGACCCAACTACAAACCCAAATCAATCGTGACACTAGCATAAATTGAGATAGGTAGACTTAGAACCCAAAGCACACCGTCCCATGGATCGAACTCAACTTACCGCTAACTAGTTGTTTGTTGAGTATTATAAATGTGTTTGATTGGATGTGACCTGACGACATCACCTCCATCAAAATGGCGCCGTTGTCGGGGATGGTGCTATGTGATTAAGATCTTACTTGTTTGTCTATTTTAATTTTGCTTTCACCTTGAGGAACTTATTCCTCAAGGATTGTTCTTACCGTTTTTGTGTAGTTTCCATGCTTGTAGTTGTTTCCTTGTCTTAGCTATGATGACTCAAGACTTGACATATGGAATATGTGGTGGATCTTTTGAGTATGACTATGGGTATGGGGAGTTTGAGGAGCAAGTCAACACAAACCTACCTTACTATTCATACAATGAAAATCCTAACCACTACCCTAATTTTTCCCACCAAAATCCCTACATCCAATATCCACAACAACCACCCACCCAATACCCACTTCATAATGAATTTCAATTACCAAAATACAACCACTTTCACACCTACCCACAACAAGAAGATGAACCCATTCAAAATATGATTCTCCAAATGATGAGAGATCAACAAAACTTCTTCAAACAAATGCTAGAGGAGAGCCAAAAGAGGGGCAATGTGCTTCAAGACATTGTTGCCCAAGGTGAGGAATTGGAGATTCAAATTGCCCAATTGAAAGAATCCCAAGCAACCACTCCCCACCATTCTTTGAACGTTGATCATGAATGTGAATTTGAAGTAGTAACTTTTGACATGAAAAATGAAGAATGGGAAGAGCCAATCTCCATGAGCTCTTGTGAGTATGAAAGTGTTGTGTTCGATGAGGAAGACATGAGGTTGAGTAAGCCAAATACTCTTAGCCTTTGTGAGTATGAGGGTGTGTCCTTTGAAGTGAATGTTGAGACGTTAGAGAAAGAATTGAATGAAGCCCCCATTCATGATTCGTATGAAGATAGCAATGATGATGACGAGCCTAAGGGATGGACTTGTAATATCACCTTGCTTGAGGAGCCTATCCTTGAGACATTTGAGATATCCTATCGTGAAGATGAATGTCCTTCCCCTATTTCCCATGAAGACTACTTGACACCTACCATGGAGCCAATGATTGTTGAAGAAGATATGGTGGACCTTATCCAAAAGGTCAAAGCATCATACAAAAGCTACTTGGTGGAAAAGCTCAAAGAGAAACTTGCACGTGAAGCTACTTGTGGAAATTTGGCACCCACAATGACAACTTCCAAAGAACTCGGTCATCAATGCCATGAGAATTCTCCTTCTACTCTTGAAGGATTAACAAACTCAAATGCTGTCATCATTACTGAAATTTAAGAAGAAGTTGGTGAGTGGTAGTCTCCGGACGAATATGAACCATACTTCAAATCTAGTGTTGACAAGAATCATGGGCTTATTGGTTTAAAGCATTGGGCAAGCTCTAGTGCCGAGGACAAGGTGAAAGAAAGAACATATGACAAACTTCCTTGTCCAAATTTCATGTTCAAATGGAGCAACCCATACTTGTGTTTATTTGGAGTTTGTTCACAAGCTTTTGATCTCCTATTAAGAGCCTTGAGCTCTATGGACAAAACTTTCTACAATTTGAACTAGTTTGGTGGAGTTCTATCTTAAACCACCATTTGTAGGATATTTCTTGGATTCCTTACTTTGTATAATATTGTACATTTTTGCATTTGTATTTGATTTCTTACATGAGAGTAGTGAGAGAGAGTTTTCTTACATTATTATTGAGCAAAATTTCAGAAAAAGATAAGGAGGAATAACAAATCGGTGAAAGGGTATGATTGTGCAAGGAAAAAAAAAGAAAGAAAGAAGAAAAGCAATCAAAGACGGTCGTCCTGAGGGCTGGACGCTCGTCCAGGGCCCTCATCGCATTACTGTTTAGCACTGTCTCAGAATCCGAGCGGATTCGGCACAAGACGCTCGTCTTCAAAGAAGACGCTCGTATTCTCCACGGGACGCTCGTCCTAAATGACACCTGAAGCAAAGTTTTGAAACTGCCAGGAAATCCGAGCGGATTTTTGAGAAGACGCCCGTCCAAAGTAAGACGCCCGTCCAGAACAGAAGACGCTCGTCTTTTGCTTACTCCAGAAATTGCTGAGGTCCTGTCTCAAAATCTGAGCGGATTTTAAGAAAGACGCTCGGATTCTACAGACCAAAGACGGCCGTCCTCCATGAAAGACGCTCGGATTGGGGTCTTTTTCTCGAACCATCCGGCCAGGCCCCACTCTTATCCGCTCGGCTTTCCCTTTTCTTCTATAAAATCACCCCCTTTTCTCCCTCATTTCTTCACCTTATCTAACCGTAAAACACTCATCTTCATCCCCACAAACACTCCCCTTACATCAAAAGCCAACAAAAACCCCATTTCCTCAATTTCAAGACGATGAACCTCAAGGGCAAGGCTAAGAAATTTATTGAATCCGCCGGAAGGAAACACAAGGGATCATCCTCTTCAACCCCGCGAGAGGTAGTGCCACCAAGGAACTTCCGTCCCATCATAAGAGGAGGAATAGAGCAGCTTGAGTACTTCCAAGAGGTACTTTTCGAATCCGATGCCCACCGCAAGAAGTTTGTCGAATTGCTAGGTAAGAACTATGAACCCACTCAATTCATAGATACTAAGGTGTTGGAAGTCCTTGGGATAAGGTACCACACCGAGATGTTCTTTGATGGCTAAGGGATTGTAAAACTTTTCCATTCCCATGAGGAGACGTACCTTAGTCTCACCCTGGAATTTTTGAGTAGCCTTCGTATTGTCACGAATACTCGAACAAATGTGAGCATGGAGTTTAGGTTGTTCAACCTAGACCATAGCCTTACACTTGATCAATTTGCCCACATTTTCGGTCCTGTTGTGCCGACCAACTATACCGAAAAACCTGCTGATTTCGATGTGGACCTACTTTGGAAGGCTATTTCCGGGAGGGATTTTACCAATTTAAAGCAATTCTATACCTTCGCCATCCAACATCCGGTGATTCGGATCACCGAACGCTTTGTGGACAGTACCATCAATGGGAGGTACGAACAAGATAGGTGTACTCTCATTGATTTAACATTTCTTGAGTCCTATTTAAATGTTCGGGGGACGAGGCGCTATAACTTCAACACCCCCCCTGAGATACTTACAAGTTTTCATGATTTTGCTCAAGGGACCACCCAACTCAAGACCTTCATAATGGGAGGTCTAGTTACTATTTTGGCCAATTTCCTTTGCCCCGGGTTCAACTCCCATGGGATTTATGCTCCTCTTGAGGGGAGTACTTTGATTGATGAACATGCCGTCTTCACCCACCACCGGTGGTGTAACTACACTCAGGAAGGGAGTGTAGAATAGCTCACAAAAGGGTGCACCTCAATCATCCTTTCGGGTTGGAATATACCGGGCACCGACCCAAGATTGAGCCTATATTCGCCTACGCCAAGCTACCTCCTTGATATCCAAATCCTCGGCAATCCCCCTCAAAGGAAAGAGGCACCCCGCCAACAACAAGTACCTCGTGGGATACCGGCAAGGTCTACTTACCCACCTTCTTATGTGCCTATCCCACCATACCCTACTCCTTATACCCAATTCCGATCGGAAATCCCCAATACCCTGGGTATTAATGATTTGATGAAACTCATGAATAGAGTGGACCTCGGGGTACATGAAGGGAGGGTCAACAACTACTTGGCCCTTTATCCCCAATAATATGTTGACCCTAATGGCCATATGCCCTCTTGGGCCCAACCACAACATTTGTTCCCTAATCAAGGGGACCAAGCTTAGAATCTCGGTGGTGGAGGGTACTCGGGTCAAGGAGGAGGGTATGACCAATGAAGGAGTTCTCACCGGTATGGCTACCCCCAAGATGAGGATGATGACGAGTGAAAGAGGCCTACCTCATCACCTCCATTTGTATGATACTCCTCTCTCTCCCTCTCTCTTTTGTATATACATTGCCTTTAGTATAGCTTTCGCATGCATTTGTATTATATTGCATTTGCATTAGCTAGTTCATATAGTATAGTTGCATTGTATATATCTCACATGATTCATATAGGTAGTCGCATATAGACTAGAATTCATGCATAGTCACTAATGGCCAAACCTATTCATTTCTACACTATAAATAGTGTTTAAATCGGTTTGGGGAGGTTTGATCATAGGTGACCTAAGCATTTACATAGACAACATGCATCATATAATATAGTTTAGATTGCATTCATTTGTTATATATGTCATATAGAATTGCATTTAGTTAGAGCATGCATTCATTCATATCATATCATTGCATTTATTCAAAAATCCAAAAACATGTTTTCCTTTTTACTCCTACTCTTACATGTACATTGAGGACAATGTCCAAAATAAAGTGGGGGATGGGAATTTATATTCCAAAAATGCATAAAAATTGAAAAATTTCAAAAAATCACAAAAATATGTCTTTTAATTTCATAAAAACAAAAACCATAAAAATTTGAAAAATTTAAAAATCCAAAAACATGTTCATTTCCTTTTTAGTGTAGTCTTGTTGTATATATTGTTTTTATCCATCCTTTTTCACATTGATCGACTACTCCACATCCGAAACATGAGGATATAGAAGACCGCATGGTATGATCTTTCCAATCTCCTTTTTCCTCTTTATGTTAATGACTATGTGGCTTTATTTTGATTGATGCGGTAAAAACAATGTGAATTTAGGATTGCATTTAGATTATATGGCATACTGGTTGGTAGAATTATATGCGTTAGGTTGTATATATGTTAGTTGCATTATGGCATGTAGTTTGCATGTTAGAAAAATTTTGTGAAACCGTCTACTTGGGAAGCTTGACAAGTGTATATAGGCCCTAGTAGATGCTTTTTCTTTTTAAGGCTTTGCTTGTTTGAATACTTGTAAAACACCCTAGGATGTGTCATGCTAGTATCCTTTGACCCATGGATTAAGGCCTAGTTAAGAGTACCTTGTGGTGTGATAACTCCTTGGCTACCGTTTATTCCAAGGTGATCCTTAAAACCATGCATGCATCCATCATCCATGTTCTACCACATCTTTGTCATCAAAGGGAATGGGCACAAAAAGAAATTGATTTGAGTTCAATGAAATGAAAAGTGAAAGAAAGTTTGCAAATGCATCAAAAGAAAAGAGGAGTAACAAAAATGAAAACTCCTATGCTCCAAATATAAGGCACCCTCACTACATATGGGGTGACTTTGAAAATGTTCAAAAGAAAATGCAAAAAGTTGAAAGTTGTCAAGTATTGAAATGCCAAAAATCAAAAGAAATGGCAAAAGAAAGTGTTCTCAAATGTTATATGCCATAAGAAATTGGGGGGAAAAACAAACAACAAAAGCAAACTCCCAAAATGAAACTCAAATTCTATCGATCCCTTTATCCATCGTATCCATTTTTGTGCATGGTAGAGAGGGGACGACCCTTCTTCTTGCCTAGGCAAGAAGGGGAATTCCGCCATCCTCCAGTGTTTCTAACACCATAGGGAGTTTACTCTTGACAAAAGCATTTAACGATTGAGGACAAAGGTACCCTAGCTTGACACAACTTGGAGGTGATTTATTGGTATCCTTCTAGGCTTAGTAGTTTGAAGAAATTGTATCTATGAAGGAGTGTGTACCCTTGAATTGCTTCCCTTGAATTGCTTCCCTTGTAGATAATTTCCACCACTTAGATGAGGAAAGTGGTTATTCTTTTGTAGATGCATCCATCACTTGATTTTGTGTGCTTTAATGTTTGGATGTGTCGCCATTTTGGTAAAACCCACCTTGCCTTGCAAGAAGGCATCCTACCTCATGGTTGTCTTGTTGTGAGTTGAAGGGGCGGAGTGAGACCCGCTAATTGTCTCACATCGGCTATATTATTAAGATAGTTTAAATAAAGGTCTAGTTTTTGTCACCTCTTTACTCGGGACGAGTAAAGCTTCGGTTTGGAGATATTTGATGTGAACATTATTTGCGCACATTTAGTCCCCTAATTAAGCCTATTTTGCATACTATTATATCATTCCATGGCCATTTTATCCTTCAAAACCTTCGTATTTGCTTTTCTAGTGCATTTCGTATGTTTTGTAGGAAAGAAGATAATTAGGCGGAAATTCCCGTCTTTCGTGCATATTTGGAAGCTTATTGACGATATTTGATGGACTAGTATGAAGAGAAAGCGAGAACTAAAGACCTATCCTACAAGAATAAGAAGAAAGTGAAGAAAAAGGATTCTGAAGCAGAATCCGAGCGGCCAAATAGGCAAGACGCCCGTCCTAGATAAGAATCCGAGCGTCGAAGCCACGAAGACGCTCGGATTCCTCCGCCACAATCCGAGCGGATTTTCAGAAAGACGCTCGTCCACCCCTGCGAGAATCCGAGCGTCTTCCCCTCCTGGACGGACGGACCGCAACGTCTTCTGCCGAGATGCTCATCTCTCCATAAATACTAGCATTTCCCTGCTTAAAACTCAAAAATGTAATTACTAATTTAGCCTTAGTTAACCTAATGAAGTTCTACTATATATACCCCATTTGTAAATAATAAAAAAAAATGGAGTTTTAGATTAGGTTAAGCCTCCACATTAGAAATTCCACTTAGATTCAATTAGGAGTAGATTAGAATAGATTACTCTTTAATCTTTCCACAAATTACACATTAATCTTTCCTTAATTATTGTTCAAGTTTATTATTCAAGTTTATTATTGGGTAATTAGAAGATCATTAGGGTTTATTGGGAGATTGACAACCTTCGATCAATCATCAAGTACTTCTATTATTCTTTGCATTATTATTTTGGAATCTCCATAGGTATAACTCTCTTAATCCTTGTTTTAATTATTGTTAATCTTTCTTACTTGTTCATCATGTTTTACCTTGTTAATATGATTGACAACCTTGTTAGCATGTTAAACTTGATAATGAGTGAGTAGTCTCTTAGCTTGGATTAGTGGGTAATTAGGGAAACCAACATGGGGAATGATCCATGCTTAATCCAATATGTTTGCATAATTAATTTGCTTGCTTGTTGTGATGTCAACTTTATGCATATGTTATGTTTGATGAAAAGCTAAGCCTATGAATCCTTGCATTTACAACCATATCTTATCTACTCAACTTGACTTGTAAGATATAAACCAACTCGAGTCTTGTTAGACCATGCATAGAAGTTGAATAGGAGGAAAGTAAGTCGACTTGTAGGTGTTGTAAAATCTAATCGATTCGGCTCCGGGACCCAACTCTTCCTAAGAACCGTAAGACATACACCAACTCGGTTCCTTTACAACATTAATTGCTTGCAACCTTGTGAACATGTTTGTATGGTTAACTCCCATGAATCTCTTATGAACCCATGATATCCTAGTACTTTTAATCATTTGTTTACATCCTTCCTTTTATTGCTTGTTTTACTTTATTGCTTGCATTAGCCTAGACACAACTACAAACCCAAATGAATCGTGACACTAGCATAAATTGAAATAGGTAGACTTAGAACCCAAAGCAAACCGTCCCATGGATCGACCTCAACTTACCGCTAACTAGTTGTTTGTTGAGTATTATAAATGTGTTTGATTGGATGTGACCCGACGACATCACCTCCATCACTCTGACTGGACAAAACTCAGGGATCCAAACTTCAGCCGAGTCAGGGATTAATTTTTTCTCCCTTAAAACCCCATCATAGTTCGTTTTCAATAGATTTTCGTCAAGGAAAGAGGATTCGAAAGATCGAAGAGCAGAAAAGACAGAATCTTGGTATTTAAACGCTATAGCACAAGCAGGAGGATCAATTTCAACCACCTCCTCCTCATGAACGTCTGTGGGTTCAGGTTCAGTCCCAGCCTTCTGGGAAGCAGGACGCTTTTTGGCTCCCATATCCTTTGTTGTTTTGTTAATTATCGTGGTAAATTAATGTCACTTAGTGAGAAATTATAAGTAGCAAACTAGAATTCCTGGGAAATAGGGAAGTATTTCAGAGAAGATTTAGCAAGAGAAGTAGAAGAATTTTGGTAAAGAATGAACTCATCACAATTACCGTATTTATAGGGAAAGAATAACGGTATAAAAACCCTAGAAAACGCAAAACTGTCAGCATGACATCATGTAGTTAGCCGTTGCAGTTATTAACGGTCACTAAAAGTCTAAGAGTCATTGATTAAATGTGATTCTTTTTTATTGTTAAGCCCGGTAAATTGACATCTCACCCCTGGCCTGATCCAGCACGGGTAAAATGTCAAGGGGCAATTGTTAGGCCCAATTTAGCCTGGTCTGACTTTAGTTTAGCCTGACTTTATTAGGCTGATTGGGGCAACCAAGGACCGGACAAATCTAATTATTATTTGGCAGATAAAGAATATCTTGAGGCAAGCAAGCTACTAAATCCTAGAAGGAAAACCTGATGGAAGGTATAGAATAGCCTGATGGGACACTCAAGCGGGCTGGATCAAATTGACAAACAAGAAACACAGTTATACAAATAAATGACGACGTCCTATTTTCATGGAAGACCAAGTCCAACTACAAAGAGCACATTGTTTTCACAAATCAGAACGTGCAAGAGGATAAGAACAGAAATCTGTTGAAGAAGAACAAGTCAACCGGATTAATAGGGAATGTGCCCTATTAATCAGCTAACAACTCTAACGATCAAGGGAAACGTTGTATTGAATGCAACGTTAATATTGAAAGATTATAAATAGCTTGATAGAATTTTTGTAAAGGGGGACAGAGAAAAGATATCATTCTCAATACTATTTGTCTACTGTTTTTTACTTAATCTTTATTCCGTATTATTGTTCAACTTATCCAAGAAATACAAATAACATCATTCATACTTCATTATTTCCGTTGATTTACTTATACTTATCTCCTTAATATAAGAGCTAGATACCCTTACTACCTAATTATCAAAGCCGGATCCTTACAGGGAAATCCTGCTAAAACAGTTAGTAATTTAATAATGTGTTTATTACTTTTTTTAAATTAGAGCTGATGTTGTCTTGCTTGCTGCTATACCATGATGTTGCTATGCAGTATTTGATGTTGTTACAATAATGTCTTGTCTTTGTTTTTTCCGTAGTATGTAATCAACCCGTCACAAGAGATTCAGCAGTACAAAAGTTTAGATATAGACGAGGTAAGGGACATGTTGGGCAAATACGTCTTAGAAAATAGAAATGCATGATACTCAGAGTTTAGATCAGCTTATTAGTAAAAATTTTGTTGAAGTTAGGGAATAATTAGTTCATGTAAATTTAACTCCTTGTAAGTATATACATATATATGATGCTGCTGTTGTGGTTGAATTGAATCTATTGAGTTCTGATGAACTCAGCTGTGATTTATACTGGTGCTGGTATATGTAGGTTTTTGAATGGCATGAAACAAATTTAATTTTTAAAAACATTAGGAGTTCGTAATAAAAACGGTTACTAAAAAAAACCGTTGTGAATACCGTTCACAACGGTTACTAAAAAAAACCGTTGTGAATACCTTTCACAAATACCGCGCATAATATTCAACAACAGGTTTTAAACGAAGAACCGTTGTTAAAAGTCTTCACAATTAAGTTACAACAACGGATTTTAAACAAAGAACCGTTTTTACTACAAATTTCAACAACGGGTATGTAGCATATACCCGTTGTTAAAATGCTTCACAATTTTGGAGGGAAAGTTACAACAACGGTTATACATATGACAACCGTTGTTATATTAATCCCACCAAATTTTTGAAACACTTTCCACAACGACTTACACGCAACAACAACGGCTTTTAACCGTGGTGAATACTTTCGAAACCGGTTTAAGTAAATAACCTAACCGTTGTAAATACCTTTTACAACGGCCGCTTTAACAACGTCCGCTTTTTGTTTTTACAACGGTTTTTACCCGTTGTTATAGCCTGTATCTGTAGTAGTGTGTGGGCCCATCTTTGGTGCGCCTCTTCCTCGATGTCATATCGCATATTTGGTCCGTCTGACATTTATTCTTCGCCCGGACCCGTATTTCCAAGCCAGCAGCAAACTATTACTATGTTTTTGCCAAGACCAAGCTTGTCACAACGAGTGGTTCTTCTTTGACAGGTGTTTCGACACGCCTTTATTATGTTCCCACAGGGAGAGTACACGGATAGACATTCCCTCTCGAGACATGGAGATCAGTTCCCGATTATGTTCCCCCAGCGAGAGTTCGCGGACAGGCAATCGTCCCTCTCGAGACATGGAGATCAACATCGACCCCAAGCTCTTCTGAAGTTTGTTTGAAGCCGACCCAAGCAGATTTCTCCCAGTAGTTCCTGACCACGTCCTGCTGCCTCCTCCCGATATCGCGTTTTGTTTCCCCTGGAGTTTCAAGGAATTTCAGGTATAGTCTCTTCTTATGGCTGGCGAGCTTCCTTACGTAGTCTAATGGACTTTAAACGACCCTCCCCGATAGTCGACAGACTCTAAAATGTTCCCGACGACAGGTCCTTGGCTCAGACCCCTTGAGCCGCCTCGCGTCGCCATAATCATCAGGTTGTAATCTTCGATTGACCTGATGGCTATACTTTGACTTTTGCCTTGTCCAAGCCTCAGTCAAAGTGGGTGCTCTGTAGATACCTCATTTCTGCACCTCCCGCAAACCACCCGGTGATGATTGGGCCGCATGTTTGGTATACGGAACGATTTATGACAGTTCGTAAGTTTATTGTCAAGTGGTCGCTGAAACACTTGTCTCTACCTCTTAATTGTCATCTACGTGCCGATACGGTCATTTTGGTAGTAATTAGAGTACATTTGGAGTACGGGTCAGAAAACCGTCTTTATTTTCTAAAACCGAGTCAGAATGTTCTGGAATGTTCCAGATATTTCTATTCCATATTTTCCAATCTTTTGATCTTTGATAAAATATCTCCCGTAATATTCACACAAAATATTAACGAAACGATATTAATCCGCTTTCCATAATAGAAACGCGGAAATCTTTCTTCCGCAGAAGGAAACCACTGAGGAAAGGACGCAGTAGGTGATGCGCCTCTTCCAAGAGACGTGGTGCATGCTGCGCCTCTTCCTCAGTCCTTTTCTGCGTATTTTCCGTATCTTTTCGAGATTCACTTCCAAAGTTTCTCTGAAAACCCTACTTCCTCCATGTGAGTAGTATAAATAGAGACCTTCGATCCTCATATTTCTCACGCGAGTGTCCGCCCTTCTCTTCTCCCTTTGCATTCTAGACCACGTTCTTACTTTTTGGCGTCTACGTGCTTGAACTTTCGTCCGCGTAAGCTCGGATATTTCTGAGTACCAGCCTCGTTTTGCATGACCGACCAATTTGACCAACTCCACATCAAAAAACATTAATCAATCTTATTCGTTTTCCTCCTAGAGGGCACCTTCGTCTACATTCGAGTCGAGCAACACTAAACGTTAACTTAGTTCATCTCGTTTCGTCAAACATGTAAGTCTGAGGGTGTATAATCCTTCTTTTATTGTTCTTTATTTTCGTAATTAATGTTGTAAGATTTATGTCGAAAGTATTCTTAAAACCGGTTTGTAAAACCTTGTTTAAAAACCCTTTTTACGGATTATCAGAAGACAACCGTCGATAAAGGACGTAGCAACTGCTGCGCCTCTTCGAAGGGACGCAGCACCTGCTGCGCCTCTTCGTGAGGCTGCCGCAGTTCCTGCTTCCTTTCTTCTTCCTTCGTCTTTTGATAATTCGATTGTTTTGTTTCGTTTTCAATTTTTCATATTTCTTTTAACCCGATAATTTAAGTATGATAATTTTGACCTGTAATTCATAATTCTTCATAATTAATTCATCTTTTAAAATCCCGACTTAAATCCCTTATAATCCATATTTGCGGGTTTTCGTCATTAAGTCAATTCGGGTTTTTAGAGGTTCGATTTACCCATATTGAATCTCTGGAATTCATCTTTGATATACTTGCATCTGTTATTTACCGTCACCATCATTAATCCATCATTATTAATCTGTTTAATCTAATTAATTTGTTTAGTTTGTTGATTTGTAATTAATAACCTCATTAATCTTAAATAATTTGTTCTGATTAGTTTCATTCATGCTTTATCGTTTTAATGACCTCATTCACATGTAAATAATATTTTAATAACTTTCATCCGAGTCAAATACCATTAATCAACCATTAAATTCACCAATGAATATTAACGAGATGCGGTTCCGACTTCACAGCCAGAACTCAACCCAGGAACAGACGCATCGACTGTTGCGCCTCTTCCAAGAGACGCAGCTCTGCTACGCCTATTCCCAGTTGATTTATGTCCCTGAAGTCCTGTTTCTGCTTTGACCTAATTTAGCTTACGTACTTAATTAACTAGTAATCTTATTATCGCTGCTAATCTGTTCGTTTATTCATTTATTCTTCCTTTTCTAAAGTTATCCGTTTTAAATGTATTTTCGACATAATTCATTATCCGAAGTAATTGTTGTAATTTTCCTTTATTGTATTTTTATTTCTTTTATTGTATTGCTTGTATGCTCTCATATGTAATCGATCCTAAATTCCTACTTCGACTCAATTGCATGTTAAATTACGTGATAACCGACTTAGTATTATTTCTCACATGCTAGGATTAATTTATTGGATGTTGCATCGCATGCATATAATCGACAACATATCGAGTATATATAACTTCCCTAATCATTAGTAGAGGCCGTTATCGAGGCGGGCGGGAATAGGTGTTCGATCAAAAGAGCTTCCTAATACGTACCCTCACCCCTTACTCCAGATCTCTGTGAAAATCCATGTTCATTGGCATCCACGAGAGTCATTCTAGACATAGAATGCTAAGAGTAACGAGTTCTTGGTGTTCATGTCACTACTTTGTGTCTTGACATGACACGAGGTATTCGAACGGTTTCCAATTTTCCACAATAAATTGGTGGCGACTCCACAAATGTAAACAAACAAAGAGTGAAAGCTTGCTTCGCTTTTCGCCCCCGTGGGCCCGCGTCCACAAGATTGTTAGGATAATTAACTTGATCTTAAATGTTATTTAAGTGTTAATTTGTGATTTTAAGAAGTTATGATCACGCATTTCCATAAAACCGGGTTATATAAACAATACAAGTTAAATAGGGCGATTTGGCACATAATTTGGCATGATAGACACATTTTATGATACTACATATTTCAATTGTTGAATGTTTTTTATTTATATAATTTTGAATTATGTAATTTTATCTTAGTATGGCCTTAGTTTTAATCGATATAACCCGTAATGAAAGGGAATATTGATTCGGTTGTAATATAATGTGATCTCCTATCATTTTTATTTTTACTAGTTTTTCATATTACAAATATATAATAGGAATAGCTTTGTATATTTTTTATTATTTGTAATTTTGAAGCTACTTCAAGACGGTGTCATTCGAGAAGGCGTCCGACAAAGACGGTGTTCTTGGGAGGCGTGCCACTTGAAGATTCAAGGGACCAAAGGAGTTGGTTTCCGAATATGTAATAGACTCTTTGATTCTCTATTTTAGGAAGGCCATACTATGAATTTATTATTATTGCTTAGCATTTATTTTAATATGTTGCATGCATTGCCAATTCGCCATAACAACACATGCATATCATATTGAGTCATCGACCGTGTCAATTATAATTATCGTAGTTCACCGCTTTAGTTCACTTAAAACGTGATAGATAACCAATTGACAAGACCTCTCACTTATAATAATTGGGAATTAGCCTTACCAAATAGTAGAAACCATGAGTCCCAATTTCATGAGGAAGTAGGCTCGGCTCACCGGGGTACTAAACTTGTTACGTTGGGTAAGTGGGTATTAAAATGTTATTACATCGAAATTTGGATTGAGCTCAACGGAAGTATTCACGACCGTAGCCGCATGTGTTCCGGGCTAAAGATAAATATTAGAGTAATTTTTATCGACCGAGAGTTCTAGAAGTAGAATAGATTAAGAGTTAATCCACCGAGTTATATTGATAAGGGATGAATCGGCTCACCGTGCCCGAATTAATATGAATTTGGATCTCAGAATCATTTATAATAGTTGGGTAGAGGTCACTATATAAATGCAATACTTGTTTACAAGTATTATTAAAACGATAGATGTTAATTATTTCCTTCATTTTCGTTTTTGTAGTTATTTATTTGCAATGGATTCATCTAATAATCCTACACCGATCACAATTAATTCATGGCTCCAATCATTCAAATAAAAATGCTCCTTGTATGACAATGACCCGATTAGAGAACTACGCATTGGCATTGGTGAGGATGGAAATCTTTGCTATTTTACCACTTCTACACCTCCGACTCCCATACTCATGCCCACCACATCCATGGTAAGGGAATCATATGAGGATAATCTCACAATTTCCAAGGTATCCTTGTTTCATGAAGCAAGGAGAAACATCAAATTGTGTCGGAGTTCTAGAAAAAGTGTCCTTGCAACCGAAAGGGGTAATGGTATTAATAAAGGAAAGGCAAAGAAGGGTAAGAAACCCAAATCAAATTGTGAATTGGAAGTTGATAGTGAGACTACCACAACCAAAACCAAGAAGGGTGCCCAATCCTACCATGAATGTCATTATTGTAATGTCATAGGCCATTGGAAGCGTAATTGCCCCAAGTATTTGGAAGATATCAAAGTTTGACTTATCACTCCAAGTGGGACTTGGAAATGTGGAAAAGCTAAACAAGGGTGATGTGGATCGCCGACGAGGAAATGGAGCTAGGGTAGCCACCACTTCAAGAGGGACTTATGTACTTGTTTTAGCTAATAGCTTTGAGTTATAATCTACATAATTGTTATTATGTACCCACTTTGTCTAAAAATATTGATTCCATGTTTGACATGGAAGGATTGTTCTTTTACAATCAAAAACAATTGTTGTATTTTGTTGAATATGACTTGGATGTGAGCCAAGCCACTTCTATCAATGGTATTCATGTTTTAGACACTTCCAAATCATCTAAAGAAATCTATAACATACATCCAAAAGACTCATGACAAGTGATTCAAATTATTTGTGCATTTGGCCTTTTTCGATTAGGTTACATAAATGAGAAACACATTTAAAAGCTAGTGTTGACTAGATTTATTGAACCATTTTATTTTTCAATCATATGGAATATGCGAATCTTGTCTCCTTCGCAAAATGATTCGTACTCCCTTTAGTGGTAAAGGAACACGAGCAAGTGATTTGTTAGGACAAATACATGCCGATTTGTCTCCTTCGCAAAATGATTCGTACTCCCTTTATGGTTGGGATAAAAATTGCCGAAACATTACATTCTTGGCACACAGCTTCAGTTAATGGCATCGGTACTACTAAAGTTGAATGCTGGAGGCAAGCTTTCCGAAGAAGAAGTGAAGATGATGGAGGATGTCATTTATAAAGGGGGTAATAAGGTACAACAGATTGGTCAAGAGGCCGCTACTACCTTGTCAATACATGAGAAGGAAGTATCGGTCAACAAGATTCAGAAAGATCAGGTACCTAATGCTTCTGAAGTTGTAACAACTAAAGCCGATCAGGTACCTAATACTTCCTTATTTTTCTTTTCTTTTTTTTTGGGTAAGATCAGGGGGTGTGTTCCCTGCCAGCTCTAAAATGCTATAACTTCTGACATCGTGCCATTGGTTAATTTTATTAGGTAAATAATGGGTCTAAAAATGAGATGCAACTTGAGAAGACGGCTGATGGAAAACAGCATACATCCCCTTCAAGTCGGTTCTTCACTGTTTTCGATGAAAGGTATGCATGAAGTGTTTAATTAGTTAAATATATATGTATTCTATTAAATTTTGGGATATAATAATGTATGTGTATTCTTCAGGCCGTAAACAAGAGGCCAGTTATTCTTGCTGACCCTAAATTCGAAAATCCATATGTGCGTGTTGGCTGGGGTCTCGTAGAAATGCACACCAAATCAGCAGCGGAAACTGTAGTGGTTGTTCATGGAGAAAAACTTTTGACGAATCATAGAAAAGTAGAGATAACTATAGTCTTTCTAGGCCATGAAAACTTTTAACTGCCTGTCCCAGTTCGTGACGACATTACCATTCTGGGAGATGCGGTTGGAAGTTTCATCCAATGGCCTGATTCTCACATCTTCTTGGCTCGGTCGTCTCCGCCTCAGCCGAAAGCAGTTGGGGTTATAATAAATACCTTTATATATATGTTAAATTTTTAATTGTTGAATGTTTTTATATGTTAAATTTATATGTTATTTTTTTTGTAGGGAACAAAAAAGCCGGCTTTGGCGGATAAGCCTAAGTCCACAGACATGCCAACTACCTCGTCGAGACAACAACTTGATGAGGTATTTAATTAACTTCTCCATTTTTTTAAAACCTCCCTTTAATTTTTTTTTGTTTCTGTATTTTTAAAAAGCATGGAAATTTTTTGTATGTAGGGAACAATAAAGCCGGCTTTGGCGGATAAGCCTAAGTCCCCGGACATGCCAACTACCTCGTCCAGACAACAACTTAATGAGGTATTTAATTAACTTCTCCATTTTTTTAAAACCTCCCTTTAATTTTTTTTGATTATGTATTTCTAAAAATCATGGAAATTTTTTGTATGTAGGGAAAAAAAGCCGGCTTTGGCGGATAAGCCTAAATCCCCGGACATGCCAACTACCTCGTCCAGCCAACAACATGATGAGGTATTTAATTAACTTCTCCATTTTTTTAAAAACCTCGCTCCCTTTATTTATATTTTGTCTGTATTTCTAAAAAGCATGGAAATTTTGTGTAGGGGACAAAAAAGACTGATAAGCCTAAGTCCCAAATCATACACTACTACTACCTCATCATTGAAAGAGCAGGTTGATGAGGTATTTAGTTAAGTACGCTTTTATTTTTATTACTCCAACTAGCTAGCTAGGATATGTTACCTTTGGATTTTTTATTATTTTAATTATCTACATGTGTAGGCTGGTGGTAGTAGCACAAAATCAAAGAATCATTATTTCCCCGAACTGAAAGAAGTTAGGACTTTAAACTCAACAAAATATTCTGGGAAGAATTACATGCAAAAAGTAAGAACGGTGACGATGAGGAAACCGCATGAGGAGGCTTGCGATCGCATAGGCAACGAGCAATTGATAATTATTCCGCTCGAGGAGGATATTCTAGGGGTTGAGCGCGAAGCACTTATGTCATGGGATATGCTAGCCATTTGGGCTGGCCTAGACCAGATTGATGTCCAACACCTATTTGTTTGGATGAAGTAAGTTTCTTAATAAATAATTTCATATACTAATATTCTGACTGCTAGATAGTGTTTTAAATACCGAAATTAATACCGTAATAATGTAGGATATTGAAATTGAGAGTGATCCCCGAGAAGAAGATTTCATCTGATCAATACGGATTCCTGTGCCCCTATATTTTATCTATATTTATTTCGGATTACTCGTTCGAAGATCGGGTAGATTATATTGCTCAGCAATTGGCGACAACCAAGAAGCTGATTTTTGCCCCTTATAATGAAAAAGGGTAATAAACAAATTAATATTGCGTTTCCCCCTACAATTGCATTTTCATAACTAATATATGTACTTGTTAATAATGATGATGTCTCTTGATGTAGGTCTCATTGGGTGCTAGCAGCCATCATGCCGACGAAGAAGAAAGTATTTTGGTTGGACTCTATACATCATCCACCAAGCGAGACTTTTAAGCGCTTGATTATTAAGTAAGTTTATAATACTGATTTATTTATAATAACATTAAGTTTTAATTTTTATTTATAGCAAAAAGCTCATTTTTGCCACAAAAATATGAGTTTCTGCCTCCTTTTTTTTAATAAAAAAAGGGCTTTTGAGAAGAAAAGAGCTAACGAGGATCAACCCACGAAAGATTCTGATGATGGCCCTACTTTTATTACGATAACAGGGGTACGTGCTCAAATACAATACCTTAAGTGCAAAAATCTGTGTTTAATACTAATACAATACCTAAAGTTCAAGATTCTGATGTGAGCCTTCTCTCGTCTGTTTGTTTTTATGTAATAATAGGTCCCTCGCCAGCCGGATAGCATACAATGTGGATACTACGTTTGTCTGTTCATGTTGGAGATTATTGGGCGAAGATTTATCCTTATTCCAGAAAAGGTTAGTGTTAGGCCCGATTTAGCCTGGTCTGGCTTTAGTTTAGCCTGACCTTATTAGGCTGATTGGGGCAACCAAGGACCGGACAAATCAAATTATTATTTGGTAGATAAAGAATATCTTGAGGCAAGCAAGCTACTAAATCCTAGAAGGAAAACTTGATGGAAGGTATAGAATAGCCTGATGGGACACTCAAGCGGGCTGGATCAAATTGACAAACAAGAAAAACGGTTATACAAACAAATGACCACGTCCTATTTTCATGGAAGACCAAGTCCAACTACAAAGAGCACATTGTTTTCACAAATCAGAACATGCAAGAGGATAAGAACAGAAGTTTGTTGAAGAAGAACAAGTCAACCGGATTAATAGGGAATGTGCACTATTAATCTGCTAACAACTCCAACGATCAAGGGAAACGTTGTATTGAATGCAACGTTAATATTGAAAGATTATAAATAGCTTGATAGAATTTTTGTAAAGGGGGGCAGAGAAAAAGATATCATTCTCAATACTATTTGTCTACTGTTTTTTACTTAATCTTTATTCCGTATTATTGTTCAACTTATCCAAGAAATACAAATAACATCATTCATACTTCATTATTTCCATTGATTTACTTATACTTATCTCCTTAATATAAGAGCTAGATACCCTCACTACCTAATTATCAAAGCCGGATCCTTACAGGGAAATCCTGCTAAAACAATTGGCGCCCACCGTGGGGCATCTAGTTCATTAATCGAAAAAATCTTCCTCATCACTTTCTCATTCAATTCTTACGCACAAAAATGACAGAACCTACTCCAGCACAACAATTGACAGCCGCCTTGGCCAAGATCAAAGAATTGGAAACAATTCAAGAGCAGGCGGCTCAAGCAGAGGCTGAGATCACAAGACTTAAAGGATCTGAGTCTAACCGTGAAAGAAATTGGAAAGTCAGGCTTCAGGTTCCAAAACCAGATTCGAGCCAGGAACCCCATTCTCATCAATCATCAAACACATAGACTTCTCCAGTTTTGGAACCCCGTAGAAAGACACCTCATCTGATACACAAATCATTCCCAACAATGAAACAAACAAAACTGAGGCAGCAATAATGATGGCTATGCTTCAGGAAATTCAAAAACTCCACAACAAGATAGAAAGTATACCTGGAGTGCCAGATCTTGTGGCTGAGGTGGAAGTTGACAGCTTCGCTGACTCACCCTTTGCAGATGAGATTGCAAAAATTGATCTCCCCAAGAAATTCACCGTCCCTTCCATGAGAACTTATGATGGAACCTCTGATTCACAAAATCACGTTGCTATATTCAAACAGAAGATGTTAGTCGCCTCAATACCCAGTGAACTCAGGCAGGTTTGCATGTGTAAAGGTTTTGGTACAACCCTAACTGGAGCAGCATTGTAGTGGTTCATCAACCTCCCAAACGGAAGTATCAAGAACTTTGCAGACCTGGTCAATGCCTTTAATCAACAATTTGCAAGCAGCAGAGACATGGCTAAGAGACCCAGTAACTTGTTCGGGGTAAAACAGCTCCCTGAAGAATCTCTCAAAGAATTCCTGGCAAGATTTGTCAAAGAGAAGGTAGCCATTCCCAGTGCGATGAAGAAACAATGGTAGAAGCCTTGAGCAAGGAGTCCTGCTGACAGTGACATCTACGCAGACTTAACCAAAAAGCACCCAACCTTTGCCACTGTTCAATCCATCACCTTAGAACATGTCAGATTGGAAGAAGACCTCAACTTCAGAACAAATTCATCCGGAGGAAAGCAAGGCTACAGACACACTAACAGGAAAAGCTCCTACCAGAAAGGAGGCAACCCCAGATCAGCACCCTATTCCAGACCTGAACGATCTGAAGTCAACATGACACAGGAACATAAAGGTAACCTTTCTAGCCTACCAACTATTCCTGAATATAACTTTTCTATAAATACTGCAGGATTAATCAAATGCCTGGAAAGCATGGGAGACACGGTCAGATGGCCAAAGAAATCTGACAATCCCAGGAAAGATCAAACAAGATGGTGCGACTTCCATCAAGATATTGGACACACCACAGAAGAATGCATCCAACTCAGGAAACAAGTGGCGTACCTCCTAAAGAAGGGCTATCTGAAAGACTTAATCCAGCAGCCAAAGAACAAAGATGAAGGGCCAAGCAAGAGAGATCCAAGAAACAGTAGAGATCCTCCTCCTCCTCCCCCCATCTATGAAGTCAAGTTCATAAACGGAGGCTCATAAATCTGTGGCTTAACCAGCTCGGCTGCCAAAAGAATCTCCAGGGAGTCTAACCTTCAACCCCCTTTTAGGTCTAAGTCATTACCTGCTGTTAATTTTGATGACTAAGACTTTCAGGGAATATCGGATCTACACCATGACAGCCTGGTAATTACCATGCAAATTGGCACGGCTAAGGTATCAAGAATCCTGATAGACGGGGGAAGTTCAATCAACTTGGTGATGCTTGACGTCCTCAAAGCTATGAAGATAGATGAAGAGAAAATCATCAAAAAATCCAGTGTCCTGGTCGGATTCAGCGGAGAAACAAAGAACACCCTGGGAGAAATTAGCCTGCCAACCTATGTGGAAGGCGTAGCTTCCTATGAAAGATTCGGGGTAATGGATTGCCTATCCTCGTATAACGTAATCCTGGGCAGACCGTGGATCCACAACGTCAAAGCAATCCCGTCAATGTATCATCAATGTGTGAAAATACCAACCGAATGGGGGATAACCACCATCAGGGGAGAACAGAGGACGGCTCAGGAATGTTACACCCAGGCTTTGAAACCTTCAAAGTCAGGTAAGTCCCTCGCATAGCAATTAAAGTCCCCTGTCAGGAAAGAATATATTGCGCAATCACAAATGGAAACAGGAGAGGTTATTCTGGACCCAGAATTCCCTGACAGGAAAGTACTTGTAGGGTCAGACGCACCTGACTCAGTCAGACCCAATCTGGTCAGCTTTCTCAAAACTAAAATATCTTGTTTTGCTTGGTCACATTTTGATATGACTGGTATAGATGCTGATATTATAACCCATAAGTAAAATATTGACAAATCCTTTAAGCATGTACAGCAAAAGAGGAGGGAATTTGCTGCAGAAAGGAATGAAATCATCAACCAAGAAGTCGACAAGCTACTGGACATGGGAATGATCAGGGAAGTGATGTACCCCGACTGGCTTGCAAATGTAGTAGTTGTCCAGAAGAAAAATGGCAAGTGGAGAGTTTGTGTAAACTACACCGACCTGAACAAGGCCTGCCCCAAAGATCCATTTCCTCTGCCACATATCGACGCAATGCTGGACGCTACTGCAGGCCACGAGATGTTAACATTCATGGACGCCTCCAGCGGATTCAACCAAATAAAGATGCACCCCGCAGATCAGGAAAGTACAGCCTTCATTACTGAAAGAGGACTATACTACTACACTGCCATGCCCTTTGGATTAAAATATGCAGGTGCAACCTATCAGAGGTTAGTCAACATGATGTTCAAAGATCAAATTGGAGACACCATGGAAGTCTAAATTGACGACATGGTAGTCAAGTCAAAAAAGGCAGAAGACCACGTCAGAGACCTGGAAGTAGCATTCCAAATACTGGAGAAATTCAACATGAAGCTAAACCCACAGAAGTGTCACTTCGGAGTCTCAGCAGGCAAATTCTTGGGCTGTATGGTGACAAAAAGAGGAATAGAAGCCAGTCCTGAACAGATCAAAGCCATCCTGGAGCTAGAACCACCAAAGACAGTCAAAGACATACAAAAGCTGACAGGAAGAATAGCGCCCTGAACGGTTCATTTCAAGGTCATCAGAGAGGTGCAAATCATTCTACAACCTGCTCAGGAAAAATAAAGACTTCCACTGGACCCCTGATCACCAAGCTGCCTTTGAAGATTTAAAAGCATATCTATATTCTCCACCCTTGTTGGCAAAACCAATCAAAGACGAACCCCTGACAGTATACCTATCAGTCACGGAAACTGTTGTCAGCGCAGTTCTAGTCAAAGAAATGGACGGACAACAACACCCTGTCTATTACGTAAGTAAAAGTCTACTAGATGCAGAGATCAGGTATGGCCTACTTGAAAAATACGTTTTAGCTTTAATTATGAGTTGTACCAAGTTAAGACCTTACTTTGAAAGCCACCTTATAATAGTCGTAACCAATCTTCCTATCAAGTCCGTACTTAGGAAACCAGAACTGTCCGGATAAATGTGCAAGTGGTCAGTCCAGCTAAGCACCTACAACATAACATTTGAACCAAGGACAGCAATTAAGTCACAAGCACTAGCAGACTTTGTGGCTGATTTTAGTCCAGCCCTAGAACCCGACCTGATAAAAGAAGTAAACAGACTGACCAGTGACCAAAAAGACCTAGAATGGACCCTGTTCGTCGATGGTGCAGCCAACATGAGGGGCACCGGCCTAGGGGTAATACTAAAATCGCCACAGGGGGATAAGATAGTACAAGCTATAAGTTGTGCATTCAAAGCTACCAACAATGAGGCGGAATATGAAGCCCTAATAGCTGGATTAAAGGTATGTATTGACCTTGGTGTACAAAACTTAAAGGTACGTACTGATTCCCTTCTTATTTCAAACCAAGTAAATGGAGTATATACTGCAAAAGACTCAAAAATGATGCTCTATTTGGAAGTCGTCCAAAATTTAAAAACCAAATTTCGCAATTTTAATATTGATCAAATACCTAGGGACTTGAATACCCAGGCCGATGCCCTAGCCGGCCTAGGATCCAACTTCAATCCCCCTGACTTTGATAAAATCCCCATCGTACATTTATTGGAACCTGCAATAAACAAACAAGATGAAAGTTTCCCAATATATATTGCCAATTCATGGACAAAACCTTACTATGATTGGCTCCAACAGGGAATCCTCCCCCTAAATAAGCAAGATGCTAGAGCACTCAAAATCAAAGCTGCTTCATATACCATTATTAACAATGTGCTTTTTGAGAAATCGCAGGCAGGGCCATACCTCAAATGCCTGGAACCACAAGAAGCTGAACAGATACTATCAGAAATCCATGGAGGACACTGTGGAAATCATAAAGGCGGACGGAGCCTGGCAAGCAAAGTACTCAGAACAGGCTACTTCTGGCCTACCCTGAGGGCCGATTGCTTGGAATTCAGCTCTAAATGCGAAACCTGCCAGATTCATGGACCATACATCCACCAGCCATCTAAGGAACTACATTCCATATCCACCTCTTGGCCATTTATGAAGTGGGGGATGGACATAGTAGGAAAACTACCTCAAGCACCTGGGCAAACAGTTTTCATGCTAGCAATGACTGACTACTTCTCCAAGTGGATAAAGCTGATTCGTACAGGCAAGTCAAAGAAAAGGATGTCATAGCATTCACCAAACGCAACATCATATGTAGATATGGCATTCCTTCTGAAATAGTATGCGACAACGGCACGCAATTCGTGGGAAAAAGAACAGCAGCTTTATGTGCCCAATGGAACATCAACCTGGTGACCTCCACACCAGGATATCAAAAAGCTAACGGCCAGGCAGAATCTAGCAACAAAGTAATAATCAGTTGCCTGAAGAAGAAGCTAGAAAAAAGGAAAGGTAGATGGGCTGAAGAACTTCCCTTTGTCCTTTGGGCTGGCCGGACCACGCCTAAAACATCCACAGGCCAAACCCCTTACTCCTTGGTCTATGGGTGTGAGGCAGTGATACCAGCAGAGGTCGACATCCCATCAGCCAGATGCAGCCTGAATACAAAAATAAGCAATATACCTCTAATGGATGATAGCTTGGACTTAACAGAAGAACTGAGAGATGCAGCCAACATTAGAATGGCAGTCTATCAGCAAAGAATAGCCAAAAGCTACAACAAGACTGTCAAAGCCAGAGTATTCAGGGTAGGAGACCTTGTTCTCAGAAAAAAATTTCAAAACACAAAGGAGAAAAACGCATGCAAATTGGCCCCAACCTGGGAAGGCCCCTACCTGATTGACTCAATAGTCGGCCAAGGTGCTTATAGGCTACAAACCCTGGACAGCGAAATGATCCCCAGGGCTTGGAATATTGCACACTTAAAACTATTTCACATATAAAATATATCCCCCAGCCCAGGTATAATCTTTACCTTACTATTTCCTGCCTGACCTGATATGAAACTAAATGTATGATACTTGCCATTATATGAATAAATGCCTTATATGATTCCTTTCATTATGTGCCTAAATACTTGTCAATATTCTCGTCTTTCTCTTTAACAAGTAGAATCTTCAATATTTTTTTTGCATATTGTATCTTACTTAAAACAAATTTTTAAGATTGAGGGCCACTCCACTAATATCCAACTTTCAGTTGCAAAAATAGGCCTTAAAATATTGAGCTCAATTTAATATACAAACCTGGGAAAACTTTTCCTGGACTGTACGTCATAAATGGGTCATAAGCCCTCCAGACAGGCAGGGGACATAAGCCCTCCAGATAGGCAATAACCCCACCCATGACACAAAGAACTGGCCAGATCCAGCGCAAAGAAACTGGCCCGATCCAGTCGAATAACTGGCCAGATCCAGTACACATCCAACACTACAAATATGCCTAATCAAAACACAAAAAGAAACCATCAAAGATCAATTATTTAAAAACCTGTTCATTCAAAAAAAATACCAGTCCTACCACACACCTAACAAGTATTCATTCCAGGAACATCCCCCCTGGATGAGCCAAAACGAAAAACAAAAACACAAATCTAAACAGGTTTCGAATAAGAAACCGACTCACAACCTTCCACTATTTCCTGATCAGCAGATTTCTCCTCGGAAGGAGGAGAATCCACTTCTTCTTCATGACCCATATTGGCCAAATCAGGATACTGGGTGTCCAGAGCTGTCTCATCCCGATCCGGATCCCATTTAGCCCGGTCAGATTCTGGATCCCTCATAGCATCAACCCGGCCTTTACCAAACAAGTACGAGCAAAGATCGACAAAGCCGCGCTCCACCACTCTCCTTCTCATTGAAGGTCTTCATTCTTCCTCAGTTGATCTTCTATTGCCTGCTTCTCGGCAGCCAACCCTTTTCTTGACAGTTTCCAGCTCTTCCCTTACAGCCTCGAGTTCTTGCCTGGCAACTTTCTCAGCATTTTTTGCAGCCACCTCACAATCCAAAGCAGCCCTAGATGCCTCCCTGGCCGACCCCAGCTGAGATTGAAGTACTACCTCATTACCCCTGGACGTGTGTAAATCGTGGTTAACTTTATCCAATTTCTCTTCTAAACCAGTAATTCTAGCCCGGTGAGATTCCGGATCCCTCATAGCATCAACCCGGCCTTTCCCAAAGAAGTACTGAGCAGCATCAGTAAGCCGCGCTTCCACCAGCTCATTCTCAGCCCCAAGGTCTTCATTCTTTCTCAGCTGATCCTGCATTGCCTGCTTCTCGACAGCCAACCCTTTCTTGACAGTTTCCAGCTCTTCCCTTACAGCCTCGAGTTCTTGCCTGGCAACTTTCTCAGCATTTTTTGCAGCCACCTCACAAACCAAAGAAGCCCTAGATACCTCCCTGGCCGACCCCAGCTGAGATTGAAGTACTACCTCATTACCCCTGGACGTGTGTAAATCGTGGTTAACTTTATCCAATTTCTCTTCCAAACCAGTAATTCTAGCCCGGGCATCCTTGAGCTGACAAGCAGTAGCCAACCCAGCATCCAAACCCTATAGAAAAATGAAAGAAGATCAATTAACCAAACCTAAAAAAAAAGGAAACACAAGGATACATAATAATAAAGCCCTTTGAAACTAACATCCTTAGCCTGAGAAGCAAGAGCGGCAGCCTTTGTCACAAGAGAAGACAAGATAGACACTACTTTAGTAGAAGATTCAAGGGCATTTTCAAATAAGAGCTGGCCGCTGATATTGGCAGAAAAATCATTTATCTGTGCCCGGGCAGCATCCATATCATCCAACCGAGTAGCCACTTCTCTGACACTCCTGATTGGTTGAGCCTGAATAGGCTCTTTCTCTCTCTCTTATTCCTCAGAAACGACAGCTTCTCTCCTCCTTTTAGAAGGCGGAACAACCTCTGGGGACACTAGCCTGGGCGGTTCCTGGGGAGGCTGAACATCGGAAACCAAAATGTCAAGCGTCTTGTCGCTCCCACTAGCCTCTTGGCAATTGGACTGTTCAGCAATCCTAGCAACCCCAGCTTTCAAGTCGGCTGCACTAAAATTGGTCAACCTAGCAGAAGATCTATATACTGAATGCATAAAAAATACATATAAATATCAGGAAGGAAGTAACAAAAAGACAACAATCAACACAAAGACATAAAGAAGACATACAGGAAAGAGCAGTGGAGCTAGGCTTGCCTTTAGGTACTTTGACCACACTCAGCTTAGGCTTCATATACCGGGGCAACAAATCCCTGCACAGACTAGCAGCACAAGTCCTCTCTTCCTCAGGAATAGAAAGAAAGGCCTCTATCCTTGAAAGTGATTCCTCGTCAAGAGGATCAAAGTTCCAGTCAGGAGCTGCAAATATCCCCGAAAATGCACAGGTAAGACTTAAATATTCCAATTTCGTACAATGTAAAATGCAAATTAAGAGTACAGGAAACCTACCACTCTCCAAAGAAGGATATCTCAGATAATCCAGGCCTGGCCCCAGAGTATCAGTTCGGATAAAAAGATAAGTCTTTGCCCAGCCTTTATCATCTCCAGAGTCCAGGTTAGTAATTAATGGAGACATTTTTGACTTAATTCTCAAATTGAAACGACCGGTAGAAGGATTTTTCAAATGATATACTGCCTTGATGTCATTAACAGTAATCACAAGTTTATGTTTAGCACATAAATTTTCAATAGAGTGGACAAGTTTCCAAGCCATTGGCATGATTTGGAAAGGTGATACTTCTATGGCACGAATTGTATCAATCATTAAAGGAGTAAAAGGTAACTTACAACCTGCCTTGAACGCCCATTCATAAATACAAAACCAACCAGGTGACACCCAGTTAGCTCTGTGATGTGAACATTATTTGCGCACATTTAGTCCCCTAATTGAGCCAATTTTGCATACTATTATATCATTCCATGGCCATTTTATCCGTCAAAACCTTCTTATTTGCTTTCCTAGTGCATTTCGTATGTTTTGTAGGAAAGAAGATAACTAGGCGGAAATTCCCATCTTTCGTGCATATTTGGAAGCTTATTGACGATATTTTGATGGACTAGTATGAAGAGGAAGCGATAACTAAAGACCTATCCTACAAGAATAGGAAGAAAGTGAAGAAAAAGGATTCTGAAGCATAATCCGAGCAGCCAAACAGGCAAGACGCCCGTCCCAGATAAAAATCCGAGCTTCCAAGCCACGAAGACGCTCGGATTCCTCCGCCACAATCCGAGCGGATTTGCAGAAAGACGCTTGTCCACCCCTGCGAGAATCCGAGCGTCTTCCCCTTCTGGACGGACGGACCGCAACGTCTTCAGCCGAGATGTTCATCTCTCCATAAAGACTAGCATTTCCCTGCTTAAAACTCAAAAATTTAATTACTAATTTAGCCTTAGTTAACCTAATGAAGCTCTACTATATATACCCCATTTGTAAATAATCAAAAAAAATGGAGTTTTAGATTTGGTTAAGCCTCCACATTAGAAATTCCTCTTAGATTCAATTAGGAGTAGATTAGAATAGATTACTCTTTAATCTTTCCACAAATTACACATTAATATTTCCTTAATTATTGTTCAAGTTTATTATTCAAGTTTATTATTGGGTAATTAGAAGATCATTTGGGTTTATTGGGAGATTGACAACCTTCCATCAATCATCAAGTACTTCTATTATTCTTTGCATTATTATTTTGGAATCTCCATAGGTATAACTCTCTTAATCCTTGTTTTAATTATTGTTAATTTTTCTTACTTGTTCATCATGTTTTACCTTGTTAATATGATTGACAACCTTGTTAGCATGTTAAACTTGATAATGAGTGAGTAGTCTCTTAGCTAGGATTAGTGGGTAATTAGGGAAACCAACATGGGGAATGATCCATGCTTAATCTAATATGTTTTCATAATTAATTTGCTTGCTTGTTGTGATGTCAACTTTATGCACATGTTATGTTTGATGAAATGCCAAGCCTATGAATCCTTGCATTTACAACCATCTCTTATCTACTCAACTTGACTTGTAAGATATAAACCAACTCGAGTCTTGTTAGACCATGCATAGAAGTTGAATAAGAGGAAAGTAAGTAGACTTGTAGGTGTTGTACAATCTAATCGATTCGGCTCCGGGACCTAACTCTTCCTATGAATCGTAAGACATAAACCAACTCGGTTCCTCCATAACATTAATTGCTTGCAACTTTGTAAACATGTTTGTATGATCAACTCCCATGAATCCCTTATGAACCCATGATATCCTAGTACTTTTAATCATTTGTTTACATCCTTCCTTTTATTGCTTGTTTTACTTTATTGCTTGCATTAGACTAGACACAACTACAAACCCAAATCAATCGTGACACTAGCATAAATTGAGATAGGTAGACTTAGAACCCAAAGCACACCGTCCCATGGATCGACCTCAACTTACCGCTAACTAGTTGTTTGTTGAGTATTATAAATGTGTTTGATTGGATGTGACCCGACGACATCCCCTCCATCAAAATGCCGCCGTTGCCGGGGATGGTGCTATGTGATTAAGTTCTTACTTGTTTGTCTATTTTAATTTTGCTTTCACCTTGAGGAACTTGTTCCTCAAGGATTGTTCTTACCGTTTTTGTGTAGTTTCCATGCTTGTAGTTGTTTCCTTGTCTTAGCTATGATGACTCAAGACTTGACATATGGAGTATGTGGTGGATCTTTTGAGTATGACTATGGGTATGGGGAGTTTGAGGATCAAGTCAATACAAACCTACCTTACTATTCATACAATGAAAATCCTAACCACTACCCCAATTTTTCCCACCAAAATCCCCACATCCAATATCCACAACAACCACCCACCCAATACCCACTTCATAATGAATTTCAATTGCCACAATACAACCCCTTTCACACCTACCCACAACAAGAAGATGAACCCATTCAAAATATGATTCTCCAAATGATGGGAGATCAACAAAACTTCTTCAAACAAATGCTAGAGGAGAGCCAAAAGAGGGGCAATGTGCTTCAAGGCATTGTTGCCCAAGGTGAGGAATTGGAGATTCAAATTGCCCAATAGAAAGAATCCCAAGCAACCACTCCCCACCATTCTTTGAACGTTGATCATGAATGTGAATTTGAAGTAGTAACTTTTAACATGAAAAATGAAGAATGGGAAGAGCCAATCTCCGTGAGCTCTTGTGAGTATGAAAGTGTTGTGTTCGATAAGGAAGACATGAGGGTGAGTAAGCCAAATACTCTTAGCCTTTGTGAGTGTAACAACCCGGATTATAAAACAAAGGAAAAACATATGATAAAATGAATATCAGAGTACGACACTGATAAAAGGGTCAAGGTGGCGGAAACACCTGACCAATCCGGTTCGCTACTAAATCCAAAACAAACTAATACATAATTCAAAAGGTTCTTAAAACTTAAAAGCAACTCCTATTTATTATTAAGCTCGCTTCGCACATTCCCCAAGCAAGCATCAACCAAACAGCATCAAACTGAACAACCTGAAAAGGGGGTCGACAATTCAGTCGGGAGTAACTAGATGCTCTCCCAGTCATGTTTACAACAATCGAATATAATTAACAATCATTAACAAATGAAATGTAAAACCAGTAAACATGTGAGATCATCTATACTCATGAAAGACCCACCAGAGCTTACCATGACTTAACAACCTTAGACGAATGCAATCATGCAAACCTAGACCATATGTAACCACTAGACCATGAACACTTACAAGACTAGTAGTGACAAACGACCCACAACAACCTAAGGCACAAGGCTAGCATTAAAGCATAGCAAACATGGCGACACACAATCCACAGCAACAGAAGGCACAAAGCTATCATCAAAGTATAGCCGAATAGAGCGAACGCCGTTAGAGCGTATAACGCACTGCCTCTAACTGCTAGAGCGTATAACGCACTGCCTCTAGCTGATGGAGCGTATAACGCACGGCCTCCATCGGTGTGGAGCGTATAACGCACTGCCTCCAAGGTACTATGTATAGCGTATAACCACTGCCTATATGTCTAAGACCTGGCGGACTCTCGGTAAACCGAACGACACTCGGGAACAGAGCGTATAACGCACTGCCTCTGCTACCCCCCCGACCATAGACCATACACCAATCCCCGAAGGGTAGCATTTGTTCGTTCCGATAGTATACAAATGATACTACCGTCATCTATTCAAACCAACCAACAACCAAATGCACAGTATAACGGACTGTACTAACATGCGTGAACAACATCACGACTCAACTCATAGGATAGTATAACTGCCCATCCTACTTATCATATGAACAAGAGTAACCAAAGATATATGCAAATACAACGTCATAACAAGTTGAATACAATACAACATATGAAACAAGTACAAGCAACCAATGTTATAGTGACTTCAGCTATAACCTTAACTTTAACCATTCAATGTTATAGTAACCCTAATCACAACATAAACTCTGGATGCGAGGTTATAGTAACCTCGACTATAACTTTAGTGAATATAACTCGGAAGTTATACTACCTCAACCATAACCTTGACACGAAACTCAAAGTTATACTAGCAATAACCATAACCTTGAGCCATACATCTCGAGAATACGTTAGTTACAGCTATAACCTTGACTCGTACTTCAATGTTATAGTAGGTCCAGCCATAACTAGAGTAGCTACCCAAAGTTGTATTAACTTAAGCTATAACGCTTGAATCATCATCAATGTTATACTAGCTTTAGCTATAACTTTGGAAAGAACTCTTGGCCGCCTATCATGCCGCCACTAGGGTTTATTCGGAAACCCTAATTGCGCTCATGACACCCATAATAAACACATAACATCATACGATATATAATTAATACATTAAAACATATACTACATGCGAAAACGTAATTAACATGATAATAAACAATCAAACATGTACTAATCATACAAAACATTCATTAAATCATATTAATTACATCAATTGGCATAAACACAATTAAAAGAAAACACCTAGTTACCTTTTTAGCAAATAAAGACCGCAATAAAGAAAACCTCCAAGAAAGACACGACCAAGAAATCCTTGTCTCCAACACGTGTCCACGTCCCACAAATAAACATTAAAGATGCACGAATCCAATACCCATGCGCTAGAAATTATGCGTCGCGAATCCTCTTTTAAAAACGGCAAAGGAATGGCATCTTCTTCTTTATCCATTAAAATAAGAGACCCAAAACGTAGGTGTAAAGGTCCATAAAAATAATCCCCATAAAATTATTTGGAGATAAATATGTTGTAGAGGTAAGAGCAAGGATTATGAAAATATAATTTGTGTATGAGTTTGGAAGAAAGAAAGATATTCAACAATGGAGTCAAAGGGAGAAAAGAAGAATAAAGGAGAGAAATAGAGGAGAGGCCGTGCGGCATATTTCACGCAAGAACAAAGAGAGCGACTTATGCCTTGGTTAGGGTTTCACGCGAGAAAGAAAAGGGATTGACCTAGTTGCTTGCTAGGTTAATTCTATTTATAAGGGATTAACTAATGGGCTTTGGGTCCATTAGCTTATACAATGGATTATCTGATTACAAATCGGATTGAAGCATATTAAAACGTAAGGAGAGCTTATATAAGAAAAGAAATTATTAAATTAAAATAGTCAAATCGTGCCCGGATATTTTAACCTTTCCAAAAGTAGATTAAAATAAAATAGAAAACGAAGACGATAAATATAAATATTTCCAAAATACATTAATAAATTCCAAAATAATCAATTTAATAAAATACTTTTATTATAAAATATTATTATAAAACACGGGGTGTTACAATCCAACCCCCTAAAAAGAAGTTTCGTCCTCGAAACTTGAATTTCAAAGATAAGATCAAAAGAAGGTAAGAATTACAAGTGATCATCAACAAAGGTCATCTCGGAACCCTAACCGCTGCGCACTCTGATCCATATCAACGCTAAAACCAAAGAAAGGATATCCCAAATCCTGAATGTTATTATCATATTCACACACTCTTCAACCCCAAAAGTCACATCAAACTCATATCATCAAAGTCCATAAAGATCATTAAGCCAACTTCTAATCCTCATATTCCAAACACTCATCCGACTACCTTTAACCATCATTCAAAAATATATATGCCCTCTCAAAGTTGTAAACTCATTACTATTACCCCAAATCTACATAACCTTTAACAAATACCCCAATTCTAGTTTACCATTAACCACAAGATCTGACATAACCAAAGCCCCAAACAGATAATCTCTAAACCAAGAACATCTTTCAAATGAGAAAACTCTTCCATTCAAGAGTGCCATTAAAATCATTACTACCATAAAAATCCTCAAAGCAAGTAGTGCTTACTACCACTCATAACCATTAAGCTCAAGAGGCTTCAACGAATCTCGATGATTCCCGATATATATCTACTTTCTAAAATCATCAATCTCAAACCTCAAACTCTGACTAAACTGTCAAAATCCTATTCAACCTCAAACTCATGGCAACATCATCAGTCGCACTCGCAAGACTTAATTATTTCCTTTAAACACTCATGATCACGGCATTCCTATGCACCAAACGAATCATAAACCATAGGTTAAGCTAGTACCTATTGTACCACAACACACGTATCCATCGATAACGCAATTCCATCAATGCAATGAATAATAATATCACCGTACCATTCTTACCATCAGTGCCCACATAACGACAAATCTCATAACCTCAATTTCTAATCACAGTTTACTATGCATAAATATTATCGTGACATCACAAGACCACAACAAGACTGTATAAATCTATGTCCTTCAAATAATCACTCATACATTTTCAATGAAACATCTTTAACCCCAGACGGAACAAACAAACATCTATGAATCCTCAATGTAGAAACATCCTCAAACTTTCAGAGCTCACTATAACACCTTTAGTGCTCCTTCTTCAAACTCTATATGTTATCCCAATTCACACTCGTATACAAAAGTTACTAAGTTCTCATCCTCAAATAACAAAACATCAATCTCGAAGTATCTAACATTGCTCGCCAAAGGATCCAAGCTCCCACTACGAGATGATCACAAGTAGCTCTAAAGAGATTTCAAACATTTTCAAGTTACCATGAAAGATTAAATAACTTGCAAACTAAAATAAAACATTTCCGTGCAATACCATAAGGCAAAACAACACATAGCTTTAGGAAGTAAAAGCTTAAAGAGAAATCAATATGAAAAAGGTAATCACGAAAGTTCAAAGAAGAAGGAACTGGAGCTGAAATAAAGAACCAATAGAGAGTAACGATAGATGAAAAGGACAAAGGACAAAGATAAAATAAACATTTGATCTGAAGGCTCAAATAGAAGAGGTATGGTTCACACATGCAAGGACGATAAGAATAGACGACTCCAAAAATTAGTTTATCTATCTGAAGACGATACCTTAAGATAAAATAAATAAAGCAGATAACCAGGGTTTTACAAATATCGTACAATCATCACTCAAGGTAACAACGTCTCGTAACATCCTTTCCTCATATCTCCATAATACCTCAGGACCAGCAAATCTCTTTATAATAGCCCATTTACAATCACTACATTCCTGAGATTATCAACTCTCAAGATCATAAACTCTCAAGTCCTTCCACTCTCAAGAACTCCATCTAATCACACTTAATGAATCAATCCATAGCAATCTCTAAACCCTCAAAAGATGAACACCACAATCCATTATAACCATCTTCAACATGGTTGTTTACTAAGTCAACGCTTGAACACAGCAACATTAACATCTCACAAGTCCATAAATTAATGTTTGTCCCTCTTAAACAATCCTTTAAAACGTATGATCAGAAAATAAATCCTCAACGGATAAATCATAAAACCTTTCATAACTCACTAACAGTCATTAACGATCCTCACTCCTCAAATATGGTATTCCAATTAAAGACGAGCATAGTCTCCAAAATTCCTCACGTGCTCAATCATAACTCCACGATAGCTCTCAATTCATTTTCATTAATCTACTCTCGATCCATAAATAACTCGCATAACCCTTCCCTTAACACAAGACAAAGTTCAGTAATTCTCACAGTTAAGAACATAATTCTCAACATTCCCAAATATAACCATAAGATAAATCCACCTATCATGTCTCTCACTTCTAGTGAAACTTTGAAACCACAATCATATATCTCATGCCACAAATCATCACCTTTTATCATCAATAAGGATTTCCTCAAGCACATAAAAGAACATAACGCCTATAAACCCAAAGGAAATATCGTCATAACAACTTCTATTCCCAAAGTAAACTTCATCTCAATAACCTCTAATCCCAAGTAAACTCCTTTGTTACCAAACTCATAATAATAAACACTCTTTTCTTTCAAACTTGAACATCCAAACCTGCCAACAATCCTAACTTGTTTCCCTCAAGAAACCACAAAGGGATCAACCTCGAAATCACCTCAAATAAGGACAACACCACCAAGTGATCCAAAAGGATGAAAGTACGATAAGAGTAAAGCTCGGGTTACCAAGGATTAAAAGTTTTGACGACATATAACCCAAAACTGCATGACATAATTAACACGTAACATGCAAAGGACATTTTAAAAATTAACCGTCTTTAAAATCAACAAAGCATGCCCGAAAAAATCATACATGAACAACACTTTTTATACAATTAATGATGAAATAAAACATCAAGTCATAAACAACACAATACATAAACTATACATTTAATACAATTAATAGCAACAATCATTGCGATATAAACAAACAAATACATGAACACAACAATTAATACCATTAACAATATGAAATATTAAGGTACAAATAGGCAAGTACATGAACAACACCTGTAATACAATTAATAACGATGTGAAACATTAAGGCATAAACATGTAAGTACATGATCAATACATATAATGCAATTAATAAAGATGCCAAACATTAGGGCATAAGAAATAAGTGCATAAGCAACACATGTAACACAACTAATTATTATACGAAACATTAACGCATAAACAAACAAGTACATGACTAACAACACATGTAATAAAATTGATAACGATAAGAAACATTAAGGCAAAAACAAACAAGTCCTTAATTGTTTCTACCCCATTTACTCTCACTCATTAACTAAGTCATTTTATTTTAGTCATCAACTACGCGAGAGTTGGGAGCGTGTTCGCTCTGATACCAACTGTAACAACCCGGATTATAAAACAAAGGAAAAACATATGATAAAATGAATATCAGAGTACGACACTGATAAAAGGGTCAAGGTGGCGGAAACACCTGACCAATCCGGTTCGCTACTAAATCCAAAACAAACTAATACATAATTCAAAAGGTTCTTAAAACTTAAAAGCAACTCCTATTTATTATTAAGCTCGCTTCGCACATTCCCCAAGCAAGCATCAACCAAACAGCATCAAACTGAACAACCTGAAAAGGGGGTCGACAATTCAGTCGGGAGTAACTAGATGCTCTCCCAGTCATGTTTACAACAATCGAATATAATTAACAATCATTAACAAATGAAATGTAAAACCAGTAAACATGTGAGATCATCTATACTCATGAAAGACCCACCAGAGCTTACCATGACTTAACAACCTTAGACGAATGCAATCATGCAAACCTAGACCATATGTAACCACTAGACCATGAACACTTACAAGACTAGTAGTGACAAACGACCCACAACAACCTAAGGCACAAGGCTAGCATTAAAGCATAGCAAACATGGCGACACACAATCCACAGCAACAGAAGGCACAAAGCTATCATCAAAGTATAGCCGAATAGAGCGAACGCCGTTAGAGCGTATAACGCACTGCCTCTAACTGCTAGAGCGTATAACGCACTGCCTCTAGCTGATGGAGCGTATAACGCACGGCCTCCATCGGTGTGGAGCGTATAACGCACTGCCTCCAAGGTACTATGTATAGCGTATAACCACTGCCTATATGTCTAAGACCTGGCCAGACTCTCGGTAAACCGAACGACACTCGGGGAACAGAGCGTATAACGCATCGCCTCTCGCTACCCCCGACCATAGACCATACACCAATCCCCGAAGGGTAGCATTTGTTCGTTCCGATAGTATACAAATGATACTACCGTCATCTATTCAAACCAACCAACAACCAAATGCACAAGATAACGGATCTGTACTAACATGCGTGAACAACATCACGACTCAACTCATAGGATAGTATAACTGCCCATCCTACTTATCATATGAACAAGAGTAACCAAAGATATATGCAAATACAACGTCATAACAAGTTGAATACAATACAACATATGAAACAAGTACAAGCAACCAATGTTATAGTGACTTCAGCTATAACCTTAACTTTAACCATTCAATGTTATAGTAACCCTAATCACAACATAAACTCTGGATGCGAGGTTATAGTAACCTCGACTATAACTTTAGTGAATATAACTCGGAAGTTATACTACCTCAACCATAACCTTGACACGAAACTCAAAGTTATACTAGCAATAACCATAACCTTGAGCCATACATCTCAGGGTACGTTAGTTACAGCTATAACCTTGACTCGTACTTCAATGTTATAGTAGGTCCAGCCATAACTAGAGTAGCTACCCAAAGTTGTATTAACTTAAGCTATAACGCTTGAATCATCATCAATGTTATACTAGCTTTAGCTATAACTTTGGAAAGAACTCTTGGCCGCCTATCATGCCGCCACTAGGGTTTATTCGGAAACCCTAATTGCGCTCATGACACCCATAATAAACACATAACATCATACGATATATAATTAATACATTAAAACATATACTACATGCGAAAACGTAATTAACATGATAATAAACAATCAAACATGTACTAATCATACAAAACATTCATTAAATCATATTAATTACATCAATTGGCATAAACACAATTAAAAGAAAACACCTAGTTACCTTTTTAGCAAATAAAGACCGCAATAAAGAAAACCTCCAAGAAAGACACGACCAAGAAATCCTTGTCTCCAACACGTGTCCACGTCCCACAAATAAACATTAAAGATGCACGAATCCAATACCCATGCGCTAGAAATTATGCGTCGCGAATCCTCTTTTAAAAACGGCAAAGGAATGGCATCTTCTTCTTTATCCATTAAAATAAGAGACCCAAAACGTAGGTGTAAAGGTCCATAAAAATAATCCCCATAAAATTATTTGGAGATAAATATGTTGTAGAGGTAAGAGCAAGGATTATGAAAATATAATTTGTGTATGAGTTTGGAAGAAAGAAAGATATTCAACAATGGAGTCAAAGGGAGAAAAGAAGAATAAAGGAGAGAAATAGAGGAGAGGCCGTGCGGCATATTTCACGCAAGAACAAAGAGAGCAGCTTGTCTGCTTGGTTAGGGTTTCACGCGAGAAAGAAAAGGGATTGACCTAGTTGCTTGCTAGGTTAATTCTATTTATAAGGGATTAACTAATGGGCTTTGGGTCCATTAGCTTATACAATGGATTATCTGATTACAAATCGGATTGAAGCATATTAAAACGTAAGGAGAGCTTATATAAGAAAAGAAATTATTAAATTAAAATAGTCAAATCGTGCCCGGATATTTTAACCTTTCCAAAAGTAGATTAAAATAAAATAGAAAACGAAGACGATAAATATAAATATTTCCAAAATACATTAATAAATTCCAAAATAATCAATTTAATAAAATACTTTTATTATATAATATTATTATAAAACACGGGGTGTTACAGTGAGTATGAGGGTGTGTCCTTTGAAGTGAATGTTGAGACGTTGGAGAAAGAATTGAATGAAGCCCCCATTCATGATTCATATGAAGATAGAAATGATGATGACGAGCCTAAGGGATGGACTTGTAATATCATCTTGCTTGAGGAGCCTATCCTTGAGACATTTGAGATATCCTATCGTGAAGATGATCGTCCTTTCCCTATTTCCCATGAAGACTACTTGACACCTACCATGGAGCCAATGATTGTTGAAGAAGATATGGTGAACCTTCTCCAAAAGGTCAAAGCATCATACAAAAGCTACTTGGTGGAAAAGCTCAAAGAGAAACTTGCACGTGAAGCTACTTGTGAAAATTTGGCACCCACAATGACAACTTCCAAGGAACTCGGTCATCAATGCCATGAGAATTCTCCTTCTACTCTTGAAGGATTAACAAACTCAAATGCTATCATCATTACCGAAATTGAAGAAGAAGTTGGTGAGTGGAAGTCTCCGGACGAATATGAACCATACTTCATATCTAGTGTTGACAAGAATCATGGGCTTATTGGTTTAAAGCATTGGGCAAGCTCTAGTGCCGAGGACAAGGTGAAAGAAAGAACATATGACAAACTTCCTTGGCCAAATTTCATGTTCAAATGGAGCAACCCATACTTGTGTTTATTTGGAGTTTGTTCACAAGCTTTTGATCTCCTATTAAGAGCCTTGAGCTCTATGGACAAAACTTTCTACAATTTGAACTAGTTTGGTGGATTCCTTTCTTAAACCACCATTTGTAAGATATTTCTTAGATTCCTTACTTTGTATAATATTGTACATTTTTGCATTTGTATTTGATTTCTTGCATGAGAGTAGTGAGAGAGAGTTTTCTTATATTATTATTGAGCAAAATTTCAGAAAAAGATAAGGAGGAATAACAAATCGGTGAAAGGGTATGATTGTGTAAGGAAAAGAAAGAAAGAAAGAAGAAAAGCAGCCAAAGACGGCCGTCCTGAGGGCTGGACGCTCGTCCAGGGCCCTCATCGCATTACTGTTTAGAACTGGCTCAGAATCCGAGCGGATTCGGCACAAGACGCTCGTCTTCAAAGAAGACACTCGTATTCTCCACGGGACGCTCGTCCTAAATGACATCTGAAGCAAAGTTTTGAAACTACCAGGAAATCCGAGCGGATTTTTGAGAAGACGCCCGTCCAAAGTAAGACGCCCGTCCAGAACAGAAGACGCTCGTCTTTTGCTTACTCCAGAAATTGCTGAGGTCCTGTCTCAAAATCCGAGCGGATTTTAAGAAAGACGCTCGGAATCTACAGACCAAAGACGGCCGTCCCGCATGAAAGACGCTCGGATTGGGGTCTTTTTCTCGAACCATCCGGCCAGGCCCCACTCTTATCCGCTCGGCTTCCCCTTTTCTTCTATAAAATCACCCCCTTTCTCCCTCATTTATTCACCTTATCTAACCCTAAAACACTCATCTTCATCCCCACAAACACTCCCCTCACATCAAAATCCAACAAAAACCCCATTTCCTCAACTTCAAGGCGATTAACCTCAAGGGCAAGGCTAAGAAATTTGTTGAATCCGCCGGAAGGAAACGCAAGGGATCATCCTCTTCAACCCTGCGAGTGGTAGTGCCACCAAGGAACTTCCGTCCCATCATAAGAGGAGGAATAGAGCAGCTTGAGTACTTCCAAGAGGTACTTTTCGAATCCGATGCCCACCGCAAGAATTTTGTCGAATTGCTAGGTAAGAACTATGAACCCACTCAATTCATAGATACTAAGATGTAGGAAGTCCTTGGGATAAGGTACCACACCGAGATGTTCTTTGATGGCTTAGGGATTGGAAAACTTTTCCAGGCCCATGAGGAGACGTACCTTAGTCTCACCCTGGAATTTTTTAGTAGTCTTCGTATTGTCACGAATACTCGAACAAATGTGAGCATGGAGTTTAGGTTGTGCAACCTAGACCATAGCCTTACACTTGATCAATTTGCCCACATTTTCGGTCTTGTTGTGCCAACCAACTATACCGAAAAACCTGCTGATTTCGATGTGGACCTACTTTGGAAGGCTATTTCCGGGAGGGATTTTACCAATTTAAAGCAATGCTATACCTTCGCCATCCAACATCCGGTGATTCGGATCACCGAACGCTTTATGGCCGGTACCATCAATGGGTGGTACGAATAGGATAGGTGTACTCTCATTGATTTAACATTTCTTGAGTCCTATTTAAATGTTCGGGGGACGAGGCGCTATAACTTCAACACCCCCATTGAGATACTTAGAAGGTTTCATGATTTTGCCCAAGGGACCACCCAACTCAAGACCTTCGTAATGGGAGGTCTAGTTACTATTTTGGCCAATTTCCTTTGCCCCGGGTTCAACTCTCGTGGGATTTATGCTCCTCTTGAGGGGAGTACTTTAATTGATGAACATGCCATCTTCACCCACCACCGGTGGTGTAACTACACTCAAGAAGGGAGTGTAGAATGGCTCACAAAAGAGTGCACCTCAATCATCCTTTCGGGTTGGAATATACCGGGCACCGACCCAAGATTGAGCCTATATTCGCCTACGCCAAGCTACCTCCTTGATATCCAAATCCTTAGCAATCCCCCTCAAAGGGAAGAGGCACCCCGCCAACAACAAGTACCTCGTGGGATACCGGCAAGGTCTACTCACCCACCTTCCTATGTGCCTATCCCACCATACCCTACTCCTTATACCCAATTCCGACCGGAAATCCCCAATACCCCGGGTATTAATGATTTGATGAAACTCATGAATAGAGTGGACCTCGGGGTACATGAAGGGAGGGTCAACAACTACTTGGCCCTTTATCCCCAATACTATAACATGGCTCAACAAGGGTATGTTGACCCTAATGGCCCTATGCCCTCTTGGGCCCAACCACAACATTTGTTCCCTAATCAAGGGGACCTAGCTTAGAATCTCGGTGGTGGAGGGTACTCGGGTCAAGGAGGAGGGTATGACCAAGGAGGGAGTTCTCACCGGTATGGCTACCCCCAAGATGAGGATGATGACGAGTGAAAGAGGCCTACCTCATCACCTCCATTTGTATGATACTCCTCTCTCTCCCTCTCTCTTTTGTATATACATTGCCTTTAGTATAGCTTTCGCATGCATTTGTATTATATTGCATTTGCATTAGCTAGTTCATATAGTATAGTTGCATTGTATATATCTCACATGATTCATATAGGTAGTCGCATATAGACTAGAATTCATGCATAGTCACTAATGGCCAAACCTATTCATTTCTACACTAGAAATAGTGTTTAAATCGGTTTGGGGAGGTTTGATCATAGGTGACCTAAGCATTTACATAGACAACATGCATCATATAATATAGTTTAGATTGCATTCATTTGTTATATATGTCATATAGAATTGTATTTAGTTAGAGCATGCATTCATTCATATCATATCATTGCATTTATTCAAAAATCCAAAAACATGTTTTCCTTTTTATTCCTACTCCTACATGTACATTGAGGACAATGTCCAAAATAAAGTGGGGATGGGAATTTATATTCCAAAAATGCATAAAAATTGAAAAATTTCGAAAAATCACAAAAATATGTCTTTTAATTTCATAAAATCAAAAACCATAAAAATTTGAAAAATTTTAAAATCCAAAAACATGTTCATTTCCTTTTTAGTGTAGTCTTGTTGTATATATTGTTTTGTATATATTGTGTTTGTCCATCCTTTTTCACATTGATCGACTACTCCACATCTGAGACATGAGGATATAGAAGACCGCATGGTATGATCTTTCCAATCTCCTTTTTCCTCTTTATGTTAATGACTATGTGGCTTTATTTTGATTGATAAGGTAAAAACAATGTGAATTTAGGATTGCATTTAGATTATATGGCATACTAGTTGGTAGAATCATATGCGTTAGGTTGTATATATGTTAGTTGCATTATGGCATGTAGTTTGCATGTTAGAAAAATTTTGTGAAACCGTCTACTTGGGAAGCTTGACAAGTGTATATAGGCCCTAGTAGATGCTTTTTCTTCTTAAGACTTTGCTTGTTAGAATACTTGTAAAACACCCTAGGATGTGTCATGCTAGTATCCTTTGACCCATGGATTAAGGCCTAGTTAAGAGTACCTTGTGGTGTGATAACTCCTTGGCTACCGTTTAGTCCAAGGTGACCCTTGAAACCATGCATGCATCCATCATCCATGTTCTACCACATCTTTGTCATCAAAGGGAATGGGCACAAAAAGAAATTGATTTGAGTTCAATGAAATGAAAAGTGAAAAATAGTTTGCAAATGCATCAAAAGAAAAGAGGAGTAACAAAAATGAAAACTCCTATGCTTCAAATATAAGGCACCCTCACTACATATGGGGTGACTTTGAAAATGTTCAAAAGAAAATGCAAAAAGTTGAAAGTTGTCAAGTATTGAAATGCCAAAAATCAAAAGAAATGGCAAAAGAAAGTGTTCTCAAATGTTATATGCCATATGAAATTGGGGGGAAAAACAAACAACAAAAGCAAACTCCCAAAATGAAACTCAAATTCTATCGATCCCTTTATCCATCGTATCCATTTTTGTGCATGATAGAGAGGGGACGACCCTTCTTCTTGCCTAGGCAAGAAGGGGAATTCCACGATCCTCCAGTATTTCTAACACCGTAGGGAGTCTACTCTTGACAAAAGCATTTAACGATTGAGGACAAAGGTACCCTAGCTTGACACAACTTGGAGGTGATTTATTGGCATCCTTCTAGGCTTAGTAGTTTGAAGAAATTGCATCTATGAAGGATTGTGTACCCTTGAATTGCTTCCCTTGTAGATAATTTCCCCCACTTAGATGAGTAAAGTGGTTATTGTTTTGTAGATGCATCCATCACTTGATTTTGTGTGCTTTAATGTTTGGATGTGTCGCCATTTTGGCAAGACCCACCTTGCCTTGCAAGAAGGCATCCTACTTCATGGTTGTCTTGTTGTGAGTTGAAGGGGCGGAGTGAGACCCGCTTATTGTCTCACATCGGCTATATTATTAGGATAGTTTAAATAAAGGTCTAGTTTTTGTCACCTCTTTACTCAGGACGAGTAAAGGTTCGGTTTGGGGATATTTGATGTGAACATTATTTGCGCACATTTAGTCCCCTAATTGAGCCTATTTTGCATACTATTATATCATTCCATGGCCATTTTATCCGTCAAAACCTTCCTATTTGCTTTCCTAGTGCATTTCGTATGTTTTGTAGGAAAGAAGATAATTAGGCGGAAATTCCCGTCTTTCGTGCATATTTGGAAGCTTATTAACGATATTTGATGGACTAGTATGAAGAGGAAGCGAGAACTAAAGACCTATCCTACAAGAATAAGAAGAAAGTGAAGAAAAAGGATTCTGAAGAAGAATCCGAGCGGCCAAACAGGCAAGACGTCCGTCCCAGATAAGAATCCGAGCGTCCAAGCCACGAAGACACTCGGATTCCTCCGCCACAATCCGAGCGGATTTGCAGAAAGACGCCCGTCCACCCCTGCGAGAATCTGAGCGTCTTCCCCTCCTGGACGGACGGACCGCAACGTCTTCAGCCGAGATACTCATCTCTCCATAAAGACTAGCATTTCCCTGCTTAAAACTCAAAAATGTAATTACTAATTTAGCCTTAGTTAACCTAATGAAGCTCTACTATATATACCCCATTTGTAAATAATCAAAAAAAATGGAGTTTTAGATTAGGTTAAGCCTCCACATTAGAAATTCCTCTTAGATTCAATTAGGAGTAGATTAGAATAGATTACTCTTTAATCTTTCCACAAATTACACATTAATCTTTCCTTAATTATTGTTCAAGTTTATTATTCAAGTTTATTATTGGGTAATTAGAAGATCATTTGGGTTTATTGGGAGATTGACAACCTTCCATCAATCATCAAGTACTTCAATTATTCTTTGCATTATTATTTTGGAATCTCCATAGGTATAACTCTCTTAATCCTTGTTTTAATTATTGTTAATCTTTCTTACTTGTTCATCATGTTTTACCTTGTTAATATGATTGACAACCTTGTTAGCATGTTAAACTTGATAATGAGTGAGTAGTCTCTTAGCTAGGATTAGTGGGTAATTAGGGAAACCAACATGGGGAATGATCCATGCTTAATGTAATATGTTTTCATAATTAATTTGCTTGCTTGTTGTGATGTCAACTTTATGCACACGTTATGTTTGATGAAATGCTAAGCCTATGAATCCTTGCATTTACAACCATCTCTTATCTACTCAACTTGACTTGTAAGATATAAACCAACTCGGGTCTTGTTAGACCATGCATAGAAGTTGAATAGGAGGAAAGTAAGTCGACTTGTAGGTGTTGTACAATCTAATCGATTCGGCTCCGGGACCCAACTCTTCCTATGAACCGTAAGACATAAACCAACTCGGTTCCTCCATAACATTAATTGCTTGTAACTTTGTAAACATGTTTGTATGATCAACTCCCATAAATCCCTTATGAACCCATGATATCCTAGTACTTTTAATCATTTGTATACATCCTTCCTTTTATTGCTTGTTTTACTTTATTGCTTGCATTAGCCTAGACACAACTACAAACCCAAATCAATCGTGACACTAGCATAAATTGAGATAGGTAGATTTAAACCCAAAGCACACCGTCCCATGGATCGACCTCAACATACCGCTAACTAGTTGTTTGTTGAGTATTACAAATGTGTTTGATTGGATGTGACCCGACGACATCACCTCCATCACTCTGACTGGACAAAACTCAGGGATCCAAACTTCAGCCGAGTTAGGGATTAATTTTTTCTCCCTTAAAACCCCATCATAGTTCGTTTTCAATAGATTTTCTTCAGGGAAAGAGGATTCGAGAGATCGAAGAGCAGAAAAGACAGAATCTTGATATTTAAACGCTATAGCACGAGCAGGAGGATCAATTTCAACCACCTCCTACTCATGAACGTCTATGGGTTCAGGTTCAGCCGCAGCCTTCTGGGAAGCAGGACGCTTTTTGGCTCCCATATCCTTTGTTGTTTTGTTAATTATCGTGGTAAATTAATGTCACTTAGTGAGAAATTATAAGTAGCAAACTAGAATTCCTGGGAAATAGGGAAGAATTTCAGAGAAGATTTAGCAAGAGAAGTAGAAGAATTTCGGTAAAGAATGAACTCATCACAATTACCGTATTTATAGGGAAAGAATAACGGTATAAAAACCCTAGAAAACGCAAAACTGTCAGCATGACATCATGTAGTTAGCCGTTGCAGTGATTAACGGTCACTAGAAGTCTAAGAGTCATTGAGTAAATGTGATTCTTTTTTATTGCTGAGCCCGGTAAATTGACATCTCACCCCTGGCCTGATCCAGCACGGGTAAAATGTCAAGGGGCAATTGTTAGGCCCAATTTAGCCTGGTCTGACTTTAGTTTAGCCTGACCTTATTAGGCTGATTGGGGCAACCAAGGACCGGACAAATCTAATTATTATTTGGCAGATAAATAATATCTTGAGGCAAGCAAGCTACTAAATCCTAGAAGGAAAACCTGGTGGAAGGTATAGAATAGTCTGATGGGACACTCAAGCGGGCTAGATCAAATTGACAAACAAGAAAAACGGTTATACAAATAAATGACCACGTCCTATTTTCATGGAAGACCAAGTCCAACTACAAAGAGCACATTGTTTTCACAAATCAGAACGTACAAGAGGATAAGAACAGAAGTTTATTGAAGAAGAACAAGTCAACCGGATTAATAGGGAATGTGCCCTATTAATCATCTAACAACTCCAACGATCAAGGGAAACGTTGTATTGAATGAAACGTTAATATTACAAGATTTTAAATAGCTTGATAGAATTTTTGTAAAGGGGGACAGAGAAAAAGATATCATTCTCAATACTATTTGTCTACTGTTTTTTACTTAATCTTTATTCCGTATTATTGTTCAACTTATCCAAGAAATACAAATAACATCATTCATACTTCATTATTTCCATTGATTTACTTATACTTATCTCCTTAATATAAGAGCTAGATACCCTCACTACTTAATTATCAAAGCCGGATCCTTACAGGGAAATCCTGCTAAAACAGTTAGTAATTTAATAATGTGTTTATTACTTTTTTTTTAAATTAGAGCTGATGTTGTCTTGCTTGGTGTTATACCATGATGTTGCTATGCAGTATTTGATGTTGTTACAATAATGTCTTGTCTTTGTTTTTTCCGTAGTATGTAATCAACCCGTCACAAGAGATTCAGCAGTATAAAAGTTTAGATATAAACGAGGTAAGGGACATGTTGGGCAAATAAGTCTTAGAAAATAGAAATGCATGATACTCAGAGCTTAGATCAGCTTATTAGTAAATTTTTTGTTGAAGTTAGGGAATGATTAGTTCATGTAAATTTAACTCCTTGTAAGTATATACATATATATGATGCTGCTGTTGTGGTTGAATTGAATCTATTGAGTTCTGATGAACCCATCTTTGGTGCGCTTCTTCCTCAATGTCATATCGCATATTTGGTCCGTCTGACATTTATTCTTCGCCCGGACACGTATTTCCAAGCCAGCAGCAAACTGTTGCTATGTTTTTGCCAAGACCCAGCTTGTCACAACGAGCGGTTCTTCTTTGACAGGTGTTTCGACACGCCTTTATTATGTTCCCCCAGCGAGAGTACACGGATAGACATTCCCTCTCGAGACATGGAGATCAGTTGCTGATTATGTTTCCCCAGCGAGAGTACACGGATAGACATTCCCTCTCGAGACATGGAGATCAATTCCCGATTATGTTCCCCCAGTGAGAGTTCGTGGACAGGCAATCGTCCCTCTCGAGACATGGAGATCAACATCGACCCCAAGCTCTTCCGAAGTTTGTTTGAAGCCGACCCAAGCAGATTTCTCCCAGTAGTTCCTGACCACGTCCTGCTGCCTCCTCCCGATATCGTGTTTTGTTTCCCCTGGAGTTTCAAGGAATTTCAGGTATAGTCTCTTCTTATGGATGGCAAGCTTCCTTACGTAGTCTAATGGACTTTAAACGACCCTCCCTGATAGTCGACAGACTCTAAAATGTTCCCGACGACAGGTCCTTGGCTCAGACCCCTTGAGCCGCCTCGCGTCGCCATAATCATCAGGTTGTAATCTTCGATTGACCTGATGGCTATACTTTGACTTTTGCTTTGTCCAAGCCTCAGTCAAAGTGGGGGCTCTGTAGATACCTCATTTCTGCACCTCCCGCAAACCACCCGGTGATGATTGGGCCGCATGTTTGGTATACGGAACGATTTATGATAGTTCGTAAGTTTATCGTCAAGTGGTCGCTCAAACACTTGTCTCTACCTCTTAATTGTCATCTACGTGCCGATACGGTCGTTTTGGTAGTAATTAGAGTACATTTGAAGTCCGGGTCAGAAAACCGTCTTCATTTTCTAAAACCGAGTCAGAATGTTCTGGAATGTTCCGGATATTTCTATTCCATATTTTCCAATCTTTTGATCTTTGATAAAATATCTCCCGTAATATTCACACAAAATATTAAGGAAACGAGATTAATCCGCTATTCCATAATAGAAACGCGGAAATCTTTCTTCCGCAAGAGGAAACCACTGAGGAAAGGACGCAGTAGGTGCTGCGCCTCTTCCAAGAGACGCGGTGCATGCTGCGCCTCTTCCTCACTCCTTTTCTGCGTATTTTCCGTATCTTTTCGAGATTCACTTCCAAAGTTTCTCCGAAAACCCTACTTCCTCCGTGTGATTAGTATAAATAGAGACCTTCGATCTTCATATTTCTCACGCGAGTGTCCGCCCTTCTCTTCTCCCTTTGCATTCTAGACCACGTTCTTACTTTTTAGCGTCTAAATGCTTGAACTTTCGTCCACGTAAGCTCGGATCTTTCTAAGTACCAGCCTTGTTTTGCATGACCGAGCAATTTGACCAACTCCACATCAATCAACATTAATCAATCTTATTCGTTTTCCTCCTAGAGGGCACCTTCGTCTACATTCGAGTCGAGCAACACTAAACGTTAACTTAGTTCATCTCGTTTCGTCAAACATGTAAGGCTGAGGGTGTATAATCCTTCTTTTACTGTTCTTTATTTTCGTAATTAATGTTGTAAGATTTATGTCGAAAGTATTCTTAAAACCGGTTTGTAAAACCTTGTTTAAAAACCCTTTTTACGGATTATCAGAAGACAACCGTCGAGAAAGGACGTAGCAACTGCTGCGCCTCTTCGAAGGGACGCAGCACCTGTTGCGCCTCTTCGTGAGGCTGCCGCAGTTCCTGCTTCCTTTCTTCTTCCTTCGTCTTTTGATAATTCGATTGTTTTGTTTCGTTTTCAATTTTTCATATTTCTTTTAACCCGATAATTTAAGTATGATAATTTTGACCTGTAATTCATAATTCTTCATAATTAATTCATCTTTCAAAATCCCGACTTAAATCCCTTATAATCCATATTTGCGGGTTTTCGTCATTAAGTCAATTCGGGGTTTTAGAGGTTCGATTTACCCATATTGAATCTCTGGAATTCATCTTTGATATACTTGCATCTGTTATTTACCGTCACCATCATTAGTCCATCATTAATAATCTGTTTAATCTAATTAATTTGTTTAGTTTGTTGATTTGTAATTAATAACCTCATTAATCTTAAATAATTTGTTCTAATTAGTTTCATTCATGCTTTATCGTTTTTATGACCTCATTCACATGTAAATAATATGTTAATCACTTTCATCCGAGTCAAATACCATTAATCAACCATTAAATTCACCAATGAATATTAACGAGATGCGGTTCCGGCTTCACAGCCAGAACTCAACCCAGGAACAGACGCAGCGACTGTTGCGCCTCTTCCAACGGACGCAGCTCTGCTACGCCTGTTCCCAGTTGATTTCTGTCCCTGAAGTCCTGTTTCTGCTTTGACCTAGTTTAGCTTACGTATTTAATTAACTATTAATCTTATTATCGCTGCTAATCTGTTCGTTTATTCATTTATTCTTCCTTTTCTAAAGTTATCCGTTTTAAATGTATTTTCGACATAAATCATTATCCGAAGTAATTGTTGTAATTTTCCTTTATTGTATTTTTATTTCTTTTATTGTATTGCTTGTATGCTCTCATATGTAATCGATCCTAAATTCCTACTTCGACTCAATTGCATGTTAAATTACGTGATAACCGACTTAGTATTAATTCTCACATGGTAGGATTAATTTATTGGATGTTGCATCGCATGCATATAATCGACAACATATCAAGTATAGATAACTTCCCTAATCATTAGTAGAGGCCGCTATCGAGGCGGGCGGGATTAGGTGTTCGATCAAAAGAGCTTCCTAATACGTACCCTCACCCCTTACTCCAGATCTCTGTGAACATCCGTATTCATTGGCATCCACGAGAGTCATTCTAGACATAGAATGCTAAGGGTAACGAGTTCTTGGTGTTCATGTCACTACTTTGTGTCTTGACATGACACGAGGTATTCGAACGGTTTCCAATTTTCAAATAAATTGGTGGCGACTCCACAAATGCAAACAAACAAAGAGTGAAAAGCTTGCTTCGCTTTTCGCCCCCGTGGGCCCGCGTCCACAAGAGTGTTAGGATAATTAACTTGATCTTAAATGTTATTTAAGTGTTAATTTGTGATTTTAAGAAGTTATGATCACGCATTTCCATAAAACCGGGTTATATAAACAATACAAGTTAAATAGGGCGATTTGGCACATAATTTAGCATGATAGACACATTTTATAATACTGCATATTTCAATTGTTGAATGTTTTTTATTTATATAATTTTGAATTATGTAATTTTATCTTAGTATGGCCTTAGTTTTAATCGATATTACCCGTAATGAAAGGGAATATTGATTCGGTTGTTATATAATGTGATCTTGTATCATTTTTATTTTTACTAGTTTTTCATATTACAAATATATAATAGGAATAGCTTTGTATTTTTATTATTATTTGTAATTTTGAAGCTACTTCAAGATGGTGCCATTCGGGAAGGCGTCCGACAAAGACGGTGTTCTTGGGAGGCGTGCCACTTGAAGATTCAAGGGACCAAAGGAGTTGGTTTCCGAATATGTAATAGACTATTTGATTCTCTATTTTAGGAAGGCCATACTATGAATTTATTATTATTGCTTAGCATTTATTTTAATATGTTGCATGCATTGCCAAATCGCCATAACAACACATGCATATCATATCGAGTCATCGACCGTGTCAATTATAATTATCGTAGTTCACCGCTTTAGTTCACTTAAAACGTGATAGATAACAAATTTACAAGACCTCTCACTTATAGTAATTGAGAATTAGCCTTACCAAATACTAGAAACCATGAGTCCCAATTTCATGAGGAAGTAGGCTCGGCTCACCGGGGTACTAAACTTGTTACGTTGGGTAAGTGGGTATTAAAATGTTATTACATCGAAATTTGGATTGAGCTCAACGGAAGTATTCGCGACCGTAGCCGCATGTGTTACGGGCTAAAGATAAATATTAGAGTAATTTTTATCGACCGAGAGTTCTAGAAGTAGAATCGATTAATTGTTAATCCACCGAGTTATATTGATAAGGGATGAATCGGCTCACCGTGCCCGAATTAATATGAATTTGGATCTCAGGATCATTTATAATAGTTGGGTAGAGGTCACTATATAAATGCTATACTTGTTTACAAGTATTATTAAAACGATAGATGTTAATTATTTCCTTCATTTTCGTTTTTGTAGTTATTTATTTGCAATGGATTCATCTAATAATCCTACACCGATCACAATTAATTCATGGCTCCAATCATTCAAAGAAAAATGCTCCTTGTATGACAATGACCCGATTAGAGAACTACGCATTGGCATTGGTGAGGATGGAAATCTTTGCTATTTTACCACTTCTACACCTCCGACTCCCATAATCATGCCCACCACATCCATGGTAAGGGAATCATATGAGGATAATCTCACAATTTCCAAGGTATCCTTGTTTCATGAAGCAAGGAGAAACATCAAATTGTGTCGGAGTTCTAGAAAAAGTGTCCTTGCAACCGAAAGGGGTAATGGTATTAATAAAGGAAAGGCAAAGAAGGGTAAGAAACCCAAATCCAATTGTGAATTGAAAGTTGATAGTGAGACTACCACAACCAAAACCAAGAAGGGTGCCCAATCCTACCATGAATGTCATTATTGTAATGTCATAGGCCATTGGAAGCGTAATTGCCCCAAGTATTTGGAAGATATCAAAGTTGGACTTATCACTCCAAGTGGGACTTGGAAATGTGGAAAAGCTAAACAAGGGTGATGTGGATCGCCGACGAGGAAATGGAGCTAGGGTAGCCACCACTTCAAGAGGGACTTATGTACTTGTTTTAGCTAATAGCTTTGAATTATAATCTACATAATTGTTATTATGTACCCACTTTGTCTAAAAATATTGATTCCATGTTTGACATGGAAGGATTGTTCTTTTACAATCAAAAATAATTGTTGTATTTTGTTGAATATAACTTGGCTGTGAGCCAAGTCACTTCTATCAATGGTATTCATGTTTTAGACACTTCCAAATCATCTAAAGATATCTATAACATACATCCAAAAGACTCATGACAAGTGATTCAAATGATTTGTGCATTTGGCCTTTTTCGATTAGGTTACATAAATGAGAAACACATTTAAAAGCTAGTGTTGACTAGATTTATTGAACCATTTTATTTTTCAATCATATGGAATATGCGAATCTTGCCTCCTTCGCAAAATGATTCGTAATCCCTTTAGTGGTAAAGGAACACGAGCAAGTGATTTGTTAGGACAAATACATGCCGATGTATGTGGTCCAATGAATATCACCGCAAGGGGAAATTATGACTACTTCGTCACTTTTACCAATGATTTAAGTAGATATGGGTATATTTACTTAACTAAATATTAAGTGAAGCTTTTGAGAAATTTAAAGAATTTCTAAAATGAAGTAGAGAACCAATTGTATAAAAGGAATTAAAGCAGTACGATCCGATCGTGGTGGCAAAGATCTAAGTAATGAATTTGATTTATTATATATGGATTATGACCTTGTGTCACTACCCATAAGATCAAACTAACATGAGTCAAGTTGAGTTGTTGAACTCACTTTTTCGGATTTTTATTTTAATCTGGAGGGTAAATCAGGAAATACCTTAAATAGAGAGTCTATTTAACAGATGACATGGATAAGACTCGTATATAATGTCTGTTGTAAAAGAGTTGGTCTTTTATGAGCTAATGTGTTAGTCTAGAAAAACTTCTTATACTCCACCACATGAATGTTTGTAACTCACAAAGCTATCTCTTAAGAAGATAGAGGTAGTTCTAAGAGATAGAGTGGGAGTAGATTAGATCGTCACAAACATGTCTTATAGTTAATGTGTTACTTTGTGAAAGTAATGGAACTATAATCTAAAAAGATAGAGTGGGAGTATAGTTCGGTGGGAGTTTTGCACATATGTCTTGTTGTTAAAATATTGCTTTGCGAAAGTAATGGTATTGTCCTAAATCGACTTTGTTATATACGAGCCATAGCATTACAATCCAAAGATTGTTACTCAAAGAGTAGATTTACTTAAAGGCGAGGGTCTCCTTAAAAGTAAATAGCATAGATTGACATGAAGATGTTGATCAAGATAAATTATGTTAGGAATCTCCACATTTCATTCTGATGAAGAATGGCAAATAATATTTAAGATTCGCTTTTCTAAAATGGGAATTTAGAGAAGGATGTGTTTGGAACACAAAACCTTAGATAAAGATCTAGGAATCCTAATATATTATGCGTAGATTTCTTAAGTGATCCTAGAATGGTCTTAAGCAAGCATTAAAGGATTATATTTTTTCGTTCATGTGATAATTGAGAAAGGAATCATTCACATGATTGAAGAATCGTGATTATACATGAAATTAAGTGGGAGCAAGAGTTATTTTTCCATGTCTTATATGTTGATAACATATTACTTATTGAGAATAATGTACCAATGCTCTCTTTTGTGAAAGAGTGATTGGGAGACTAGGAAAAGGTGCGATATATTCTAAGATTTCTGAATCTATGTGAGAGAATATTGGCATGGGGTTAAGTGTCTTATGATGATAAGATCTTTCAAATCTGTTTAAAATCAACAAGGTTAAATAGGTTATTCATGCTGATGAAAGTGGAATTACTATGATGGAGTCATGGTCGTTCACTGAACCTATTAAGTTGTTGATTACATGAAATCGTTTGCTAATCTTTCCGCCATTAGAATGATCATGTATGCCAACAGACGCACACGCCGCGATGAAGTATAAGCTAGGAGTATAATAAGTCAATAAAAAGTTAATTCATAAGATGGTCTTGTGAAAGCCTTAAAGAACAATTGAGGAATTGTTCGATTGTTTGGATGATAAACTAAGTTATGTGTTGAAGGGTTGCACAACCTTTAGTTTCCAAACCGAGAAGGACTTGTCGAAATCCTAGGCTGATTTTATTGACTAAGGAGTAGGAAACTAGAGAAGTGTTTGTTGAAAATCATATTTTACATATCCCATATGATAGTTTAAAGTTTTAGTCATAAAAACTTAAGAATCTTATGCATGCAAAACAAGTACAAGGGTAAGGAGAAAAACGGTTCCTTACATTTGATATTTCGGATATTTGGGCACTAGTAAGGTCACCTACCTTAGTTAGTTCTTGAGCTTTGCTTATGGATGAACAAGATTCAAGTGTAGAATCTCTCCCCAAGGATTGTACCAAGGCAACACCCTTAATAGTTTTAATTAATATAAGACTAGTATTAATTAAAGCTACCTTAAAATGACACAAATAAATTGTTATTTATCTCTTGAAATTTCGGTTCAAGAGGGAGTAATGTGTGAGTTTATTTTGCTCTTAAGCTTTCATCAAAACTAGAGAGAATATAAAATTTTTCATCTTATAAAAATTGAGACTAGAATGAATAATAATCAAGGAAGAGAAAACTCTTTCTTTTCTTTTATGGGTGGCCGAACTTTTGGCCTTGGGTAGCATGCCCAATGCTTTTCATTTTTGCTCTTCACAAGAGACTAGGCATGCAACCCTATTTTTAGGTTGATATTCTCAAGATTTTTAGCCTTGTAAGGCTATGCCCTAGGGTTATCATTGTGTTTGTTGAATAAAATAAATTAAACAACACAAACCCTTAATGCCCATTGTAATTTCGGTTACCATGTAAAATGGTGGTCCATTTTATTTTTGTCATTTGTCAATTGTGACATATGTGACATGTTAAATGACATGTTACATTATAATGCATTTTTAACATATTAAAAATCGTCATATTAATAACATATGTCACATACATAAATAACAAGTAATTCAGAATTACTTGTACCAAAATGGATCATATGATTATAAATCACATCTACATGTGGTTACAATAAATTATTCATTCTATTTTTAATTGTTTCATAAACAATAAATTAATCTAAGTAATAAAACAATTCGATTACTTAGACCGAATCTTATTTAATCAATATTACAATAAGAGACATAATTTTACTCACAAAATCACTTGTCAATTTTAAGGAATTTAATTAACCCGTATCGGCATACGGTTAATTAAATAATCAATTAAGAGCATTACCCTATAGGTATGACCTTAGGGGATCAACTGGTCACCACCGTCGTACGACAGTAACGTCAAACTCTAGTCAGCTAATCATTACCGATATGTGTGGACCAGTTGACTATGAAGTATTACTTTCCCTATGTATTCTTTAAAATGAGATTTAAACATGTGAACTCAATATGATCAACAATGTGATCGCATTATTGTCGGGGACATTCCAACAATCTCCCACTTGTCCTCGACAAGTGTGCGTCACCAATTATCTTGTCTTATTACTATCTCCCACTTAATGCAAGGTGTCTTTCAGGTCGTACTTGCAAGTGATCATATCCAGAGTGGTTTCCTCGATCTGGAGAACAACTGATTGACCGGAATTATCTACCATAGATATCTTCCGAGCGTGGCCACGCATTTCCAGTTCATTACTCCTCGAGTGGCCCTGAGATATTGTTATAACCCTGACAAGGGGGTGGACAATTCCTATCGCACTATTCCCTTCGACTAGCCACAGCTCATCATAACCCAAAATAAGCCCTTTAACCCCATTTACGAAGGTCGTAGGAACATAAATCAAAGTTACTCTGAAACTGTGCCACCTTGAGCGAACAGTCTTTAGTCAAAAGAATCGACTCATTAAAATACTATAGTAGCTCTCGCCATGACCAGGCTATATAAATTTGCTAGAACTCTATAAGCGGCCATTAGCCCGACAGAGTGTTCCAAACCGTCTGCCTATGTGATCGACTAGTCATCTCTTATGACTCTATGGCACTTGAACTTGCCATCAATCGCATCACACTCTAGTCACTTCGAGACGTCACCTCATACAAGTGACTATGGGCGAATACTATGTTAATCCTTGTTCACTTTAATGGGGTTCAGTTATTGTCTCTACAACCCATTTGGATGTAACAAAGTAATAAAAGAGTTTTTAAAGTAAAAACTCGAACGATAAATGTGATCATCACATATGAATAGTCAATACCTGATTACTACTTCATATTCTTATAATCCAATTTGATCATGTATGTAGTTGTTTATCTCAATCCAATTGAAATGACATGACTCATTATGTTAAGCCTATGAGAAGGCTTTGGTTAGTAGGTTTTATCAATTTCTTGTACCTTACTTAACCTTAGTACATACTCGTTTTCCTTTGTAATGTATACATTTGCATAACAAAACTTTTTGAGTACGTGTCTAGATCCAATCTAGACATAAGCTCTATAGTCTTAGAATAGCTCCCACTGTTTTCACAGTGTGCGGGACCCATCCCTCTCGCACATCTCATGATTGCAAGTGTACTCAATTTCCGTTGTAACTTGTAAGCATCTCTCATTGTTCTTTGTTGCCTAGAACGATTCTAACAAATCCATTTCTTAAATAACATAGCCACAATGGTTCTTTAACCATCTTTAAGTGTTTTGAATACGGTTTTTGTCCGAAACCTTATACAATCTTAACAGTCATTAGTGTAAGCCCTTACACAAATTAGTGAATTGCATCAAAAACACTTAACTTTACATCCTTAATGCTTCCTCAAGCACTTAAGGATAATCTATATGGCTACTAGGTAACTATTACTTAAATTTGATTCGAAACAATTCATCATACTCAAAGTATATGAAGTGTTATACATCATTACTCATTTAATTAATCCGGCAGCGGATGCAAATGGAATCAATCAAATATGTTCAACTCGATTGAACTAATTATGAATCTTATCAACATAAGACTTCTTATTTGGCGCTAATATCATGTGGATTTATCTCCATAAATTCGGATATAAAAGATGTATTATATTACTCCAAAAGTCTTAAATCATTCCCAATGATCAGTATGTCATCCACATATAAGATTAATCAAACTTTCCGTAACTTCCACTAAACTTCATGTATAAACACAACTTCTCGACCTATCGAGAAAAGTTTTATAACATGATCAAAACATTGACTCCAACTCATTGATGTCCTACTTAAGACTATCTCTTAAGTTGCACATTATCTTAGGATTGTAAGAATCTATCAAACACATGACATGTATCGAATACATTCCTTCTTTAAAGAAGAAATGGGTTTTAGATTCACTCGCTATATATATATCATCATAATGAAACACAATCCCTAAGAAGATTCGAATAGTGCAAAACACTTTGCAACTAATCAAGCTTCGATATCTCTCTTTGATATCCAGCAATTCCACTTGAAATTTATTTTGGATTTTCATGGCTCTAAGCCTTGTATTGAGTTGTGACTTAAACATTCTCATGTAAGTCATATGTTCATTACTTTCCAGAAGTAACTTGAATCAAACAATTTCTTTGTAAGTTGCAAGCTCTTTACTTTCTAAAAGTAACACGAATTCATCATCTTTAACAAGTAATGAGTTCAGCCTCCTAGGTTTCGAAGAAACAAAGTCATGTAGCCAAGAAAGACCAGTTTCTTGCGACATACAATTTTTGACACAATTCTTTTGTGGCTCTTGAATATTTTCTCCCACTCTGTCTTCTAGAAATAAACTTGTATTCTAGAAAGACAGCTTCACGAGCCACAAACCCGTTGTACTCGTGAATATGGTAAGGAAAAATGAGCATTTGTTTCTTGTGAAAACTTACAAGCATGGTACCCTACTTTTTCATATCTCATATGAATCGTTTTAGATTTAGTGGAAAAACAAATTTAGACAAAATGATAAAATCCCCAAAAGGATCAAGTAACTCAAAGTAACTTGATTAAAGTCCAAACCATATCGAATAAGGTTTGATATCTTCATTTAACCACACCTTATCCCATAATGCTAAGAGAGATTAACTTGTGATACTATATCACATTTCCTTTGGCTTATATCAAAGTCTTCACTTAGATAATCCCATCATGACTAAATCGTGATTCCTGGAACTCTTTGAACTTCTTCAAAGATTTCTCTTTTTACCCTTATTAAGTGAACACATTAGTGTCAACTTAAATCGTTGGTAAAAGAAAATGCTCAACCTATTCTGGATCAATGATTTACATCCTCGATCTCCTTTTCAACCAAAAGACACGAGACATCTTGCTTTGAATACAAGAAACGCATATACCATAAGATTAACAATCTAATGGTTCTAAGACTACTCGCTAACTCTTTGCGTTCATCATTCCAGAATTTAAAGTTTAATCTTGGTTTACCAATTTGAGTCTTGCATCATCTACATGATATATCATTCTAGTTTGGTTTAGAATATAATCACCTTGATAATGGGCTAGCCATACATCAAATCGTGGTGTATAGGGTCACAAAAGTGAAGCCTCTTTTGTATCTTAACAAGATTATATTCATATTCAGAGTTTATACACTTAATAGTCATAATTAAGTACAATTTTAAACCCAAAAACTAGATTGAGTACACAATGACTCTATCTCTCGACATTATTTGATGCTAGTCGTCATATTATAATCATCTTATGTATCGAATACAATGATGAAAACCACCACCGGTTTCTAATATTGACGAAATTGTACTAGCAAAAATTATGTCAATCAAATAAACATTTAAAGAAGAAAGTCCCATTAGATGTCCCACAACTAAGTTGCTGATTCTTCAATAATTTGGGGTAGTTTCCTTTCAGTGTCCAACACTTCAAAAATGGAAACTTTATCGGTTGGGATTGATAGGTTTAGTATCGTTATTCTCAATAACTTAACTTTTACTATTACTTTGTATCAATTCCATTCTAATTTTACTTCTTTGAACCTCGTCCTTTTCTTAACGGTTAAGAGAATGTTCCCACTCATTTCAATGAGTCTTTGCTTGGAGAAGCAAAATTTAATTTCATGAAGACTACTCTTCAATTCATTCGTTTAGTCATAAAACTTCCATTGAAGTGGTTGCGGTATTTTGGTCAATTTCGATTTCTAATAAATCTAGTCACCAAAATGGTTTAACGTTTCAAAGCACTTAACTCTATTAAGCACATGAGAAACAATCCATTGTAAGTAGATATGTTAGTCAAGAATCAAAAACCCTTTTGATCACGAATAACTTTTATCTATACTCTTCACAAGAGATCCTTGCAATGGTTAATATGAGGTTTTTAGAAGAAAATTCAAAATTTTGTCTTTAGTTACGATGTTTTAATGGAGATTTTGAACTAAAATCGAAATGATATCGTATAAATTTGAGGTAAAGAAATAGAACAATATGATAACGGAGTAATAAAAACAAACATTTATCGTTATAATAATACTTGTAAATAATTTAACAAGTAAAGCATTTACATAGTGACCTCTACCCAACTATGATAAATGATTCCAGGATCCAAATTCATATTAACTCGGGCACGGTGAGCCGATTCATCCCTTATCAATATAACTCGGTGAATTAACTCTTTAATCGATTCTACTTCTAGAACTCTCGGTCGATAAAATTACTCTAATATTTATCTTTAGCCCGGAACACATGCGACTACGGTCACGAATACTTCCGTTGAGCTCAATCCAAATTTCGATGTAATAACATTTTACGACCCACTTACCCAACGTAACAACGTTTGTATTACGGTGAAGCCGGATTAACTCCCTTATGAAATTGGGATTCATGGTTTCTACTATTTGGTAAGGCTAAATCTCAATTATTAATTTAGCGAGAGGTCATGTCAATTTATTATCTATCACGTTTTAAGTGAACTAAAGTGGTGAACTATGATAATTATAATTGACACGGTCAATGACTCGATTAAATAAAATGCATGTTTAGTTATGGCGATTTAGCGATGCATGCAAACATATAAATAAAATGCTAAGCATAAATATAAAATCTTAGTATGGCAGTCCTAAAATAGTAAATCTAATAAACTATTACAAATTCGGAAACCAACTCCTTGATCCCTTGAACTTTGGTATTGGCACGCATCTCGAGGTAACACCGTCTTCATGTAGACTCTGGGAAATACAAGTAATAATTAAAATTACATAATTTCCTATTATACATTTGTAATAAATAAAAACTCTATTAAATTACAAAACGGTGATAAGAGATCACAAAAAATTACAACCGAATCGATATTCCCATACATTTCGGGTATTCCCATACATTTCGGGTAATACCAATTAAAAACTAAGGCCATACTAAGTAAAATTACATAGATCAAAAATTATATAAATCAAAAATATGACAATCATAAATAAAATGCAGCATTAAAATATGTATGAACATGCATAATTTTATGCTAAATCGCCTTTAAAGAGCCAATATCGTATATTCCATTGGTTTTTATGGATTTGCGTGATTTAACTTATTAAAATCACAATATGTTACATGAATTCATATTTCTGTTCAAGTTAATTACCCTAACCATCTTAGGACTCAAAACTTAGTCTTCACTAATATTTTGACAATAATTTAACTTGATTTCTTAATATTGTTCATAATGGACCCAAAAATACAATTTTATATTATAAACTCCAAATTAAATTATAATAATTTCAAATAATTTCAAAATTTGAAATTCAAACTCATGAACATTCTGGAAAATACCATGACACTCATAATGTTCAAAACTTAGGTTAAAAACTTCGAAACTTTTCGAGAAAAACATTGTTGCGGTTTATCGGTTTTATCAAATATGACCATTAAAATATGAGAAAATTAATTTTAATCAACTTTTCACCATTAGATCTGAAAATGTGGGATAAAATGCAACATTTGACGTTTTTCTTTAGTCATAAAATTGAAGGAAATGTAAATTCATATACATAAATAACATACTCATATATGCTAAACTAATTTGTCATAAAATTAAAACGGATTTTATGCATGCAAACAATAATATAAATAGAGGAGAAATCATGTCCTTACATTGTATATTTCGGCTATTAGGGCACAAGAGAGATCACCTTTCTCTTCTTGTTCTTGAGCTTTTCCAATGGAAGAACAAAGATCTAAGTGTAAGATCTCTCCCTATGCTTTATACCCAAGGCTTTCACTTAATCTAATTAATATTATGAATACTAGTATAATATTAATCTTATGAAAATTGAACCAAAATAGTTGATATTTTAGCTCCTAAAACCGGGTAGAGGAGAAGAGATTTGGAGTAAATAATCTCTCTAATTTATCATAAAATGTAGAGAGGAAATTATCTTTCTAACTCTAGAAAAATAAAATGTGAATTGAATGAATAAAAAATTAGAGAGAAAACTCTCTAAAAGCCCCTAGGAAAACCGGTGGGTGGGGTGCTTTTTGGGGAGCCAATGCATGCCCATATTGGTCTTCACAAGGAGAATAGGGTTGCATGGCTACTTAGCTATTTCATCATTATGTTTTCTATTAAGATTTATAAACACAATTCTAGCTAATACACCTCCAATATTTCGGCACTTTACATATTATGGTGTCCATATTATTTTTGTCAATTGTCTATATGTTACATGTCACATGTCACATATATTTGATATGTAATTTTTATCATATTAAAAATCAACGTATTAATAAAATACGTCACATACAAAAATTGACTTAGTAATCTCATAATTACTTGTGCCAAAAATTTTACCAATTTATAAATCACAACTGATTGTATTTATAACAATTCATTCAATTTAATTGTTACATTAAACAATTATTTCATCCGAGTAATGATACAATTCAATTACTCAGACCGTATCTTATTTAATCACATTTCAATATGATACGTAGATTTTACTTCCAAAATCGTCCGTCAATTTTCAAGTAATTTAATTAACTCGCAACATTATACGATCAATTAAATAATCAATTAAGTGTATTGCCCTTTAGGTATGACCTAGGGGGTCAACTGATCACCACCGTCACACGATAGTAATGTCAAACTCTAGTCAGCCAATCATTACCGATATATGTTGACCAGTTGACAGTAACAATATTACTTCCCAATTGTATTCTTTAGAATGAGATTTAATGATGATATTAAAATCACATGATCGCACTATTGTTGAGGACACATTTCCCAACAATCTCCCACTTGTCCTCGACAAGTGTGCGTTCACCAATTCTCTTGTCCTATTACTATCTCCCACTCAATGCAAGGTCTCTTTCAGTCGTACTTGCAAGTGATCATATCGAGAGTGGTTTCCTCGATCCGAGAATAACGATTGACCGGATTTATCCACTCGGATGCCATCCGAGCGTGGCCACGCATTTCGATTCATTACTCCTCGAGTGGCCCCGAGATATTGTTATAACCCCGACTAGGGGTGGACAATTCCTATCGCACTCATTCCCTTCGACTAGCCACGACCATCATAACCCAAAATATGCCCATTTGACCCCATTTACGAAGGTCGTAGTAACACAAATCAAAGTTAATCTGAAACTGTGCCATCTTAGGTGAATAGTCTTTAGTCAAAAGAATCGACTCATTTGAATACTATAGTAGCTCTCGCCACGACCAGGCTATATAAATTTGCCGAACTCTATAAGCGGTCATTAGGCCCGACAAAAGTTTCTAATATCTGCCTATGTGATCGACTAGTCATCTCACATGACTCCATGGCATTTGAACTTGCCATCAATCGCATCACACTCTAGTCACTTCGAGACGTCACCTCATACAAGTAACTATGGGCAAAACAATGTTAATCCATGTTCACTTTAACGGGGTTCAATTGTCTCTACAACCCGTTTGGATGTAACAAAGTATAAATTAAGGATAAAAGACAAATGCGATTATGAACATGAACAAAAACAACACTTTTATTTCATTTCAAAATCTAACAAAAATTTGGTACACGTTTAAGTCCCATGGACGCAACATGCCCATCATGCTTAGCTGCGATAAAGGCTTGGTGAGCGGATCGGCTATGTTGTCATCCGTCCCAACCTTACAAATCGCAATTTCCTTTCTTTCAATGAAATCTCTTATTACATGATACTTTCTAAGTACATGTCTAGATCTATTACTAGACTTTGGCTCCTTAGCTTGGAAGATCGTCCCACTATTATCACAATAGAGAGTGATGGGATCATCGGCGGTAGGTACTACTTTTAGACCTTCCGTGAATTGCTTGATCCACATAGCTTCCTTGGCACTTCGATGCTTTGCTATGTACTCACCTCCGTTGTCGAATCCGCGGTTCTGACTTCCTTGAAGCTTCTCCAGCTTACGGCACCACCATTGAGCATGAAAACAAAACCAACTTGTGATTTCATGTCATCTCTATCTGTTTGAAAACTTGAGTCCGTGTATCCTGTAACACGCAACTCAGTGTCTCCTCCAAACACAAGGATAGAGTCCTTAGTTCTTCTCAAGTACTTAAGGATGTTCTTGACAGCAATCCAGTGACTCTCACCTGGATTTCCTTGATATCTACTCGTCATACTCAAGGCATACGAGACATCAGGACGTGTGCATATCATGGCATACATGATTGATCCAACAAATGAAGCGTAAGGGATCAACTTCATGCGTTCAACATCATGGGGTTCGGAGGGACATTGAGTCCTGCTCAATATCGTTCCGGTTACCATAGGTACCAAACCCCTTTTGGATTTGTCCATGCTGAATCGTCGAAGAATCTTGTCAACATAAGACTCTTGACTTAGTGCCAATATCCTCTTGGGTCTATCTCTATAGATCCGGATACCTAATATGCGTTGTGCCTCTCCTAAATCCTTCATTTGGAAGTGGTTACCTAACCACTTCTTAACAAAAAACAACATTGGAATATCATTTCCAATGAGTAGTATGTCATCGACATACAAGATTAGGAACACAACATTGCTCCCACTGAATTTCATGTATAAACATGGTTCCTCAACATTTCGAGTGAAACCATTTTCTTTTATAACATGATTGAATCGATGATTCCAACTTCTAGATGCTTGCTTAAGACCATAAATGGATCTCTTAAGCTTGCACACTTTGTTAGGATTTTTAGAATCAACAAAACCTTCGGTTGTATCATGTACACCTCCTCTTCTAAATGCCCATTTAGAAAAGCGGTTTTGACATCCATTTGCCAAATTTCATAATCATGAAATGCGGCGATCGCTAACAAAATCCGTATGGATCTTAGCATGGCTACGGGGGCGAAGGTCTCATCATAATGGAGACCTTGGACTTGGGTAAATCCTTTTGCCACTAGCCTAGCTTTGTAGACATCGTCATGTCCTTCTATGCCATTTTTGACCTTGAATATCCATTTGCATTGGAGGGGTCTTGCCCCTTTAGGCAAATCTACCAAGTCCCAAACTTGGTTTTCAAGCATAGAATCCATTTCGGATTTCATGGCTTCAAGCCATAAGGTGGAATTAGGACTAGAGATTGCGGCCTTGTAGGTGGCGGGCTCGTCACTTTCCATAAGTAACACATCGAGTGTTCCATCTTCTTCGATAAGTCCCACATATCGATCGGGATGGCGAATTACTCGGCCCGTCCTTCTTAGTGGAGGAGGTACAACCGCGTTAGACGACGAAGGAACATCTTCTTGCGTCTCTATCTCGGTTTGTGGCTCTTGAACTTCATCAAGTTCAAAATTTCTCCCACTCTCTCTTTTAGAAATAAATTCTCTTTCTAAGAAGACAGCCTCGCAAGACACAAACACTTTATGATCTTGAGGTTTGTAGAAGTAATACCCTCGAGAGGTCGAGGGATAACCTACAAAGATGCATTTTTCGGATCTTGGGGCTAGCTTGTTGTCGTTCTTAGTTTTGACGTAAGCATCACATCCCCAAATCTTCATATAGGATATATTTGGGATCTTACCCGTCCACATCTCACATGGAGTCTTTTCGGTGGACTTTGTGGGACTATTATTCAAAGATCGAATTGCGGTTTGTATCGCAAATCCCCAAAACGAGTTCGGTAACTCGGTTTGACTCATCATGGATCGAACCATATCTAGTAAGGTTCGATTTCTCCTTTCGGCAACACCATTAAGTTGAGGTGTTCCGGGTGGAGAAAGTTGTGATATAATACCACGACTTTTCAAGTGTGAATCAAATTCAAGGCTAAGGTATTCACCACCACGATCGGATCGTAGTGCCTTAATCCTTTTGTTCAATTGGTTCTCTACTTCGTTTTGGAATTCCTTGAATTTCTCAAATGCTTCACTCTTATGTTTCATTAAATAGATATACCCATATCTACTTAAGTCATCGGTGAAGGTTATAAAGTAGTCATAATTACCACGAGCGGTGATACTCATTGGTCCGCATACATCGGTGTGTATGAGTCCTAATAGCTCACTAGCTCGTGTCCCTTTACCGCTAAAAGGATTACGAGTCATTTTGCCAAGTAGGCAATATTCGCATGTACCAAATGATTGATAATCAAATGGTGTAATCACATTAGTAGAAATTAATCTTTTGATGCGATTCTCGTTTATGTGACCTAATCGACAATGCCAAATGAACGCTTCACTTGGGTCACTTGTTTTGAGTTTCTTTGATTGAATGTTATAAATATCATTAGTCGGTTTTGAGGTCTCTAAAATGTAAATGCCATTTATGGAAGAAGCTTGGCCAATAACCAAATCATTCCTAGAAATAGAGCAACGATTGTTCTTAATGACAAAACAAAAACCGTCCATGTCTAGCATGGCGATTGAGATAATGTTTTTAGAGAGCGTAGGAACATAAAAACAATTATGCAAATACAACTCAAAACCGTTTGGCAAAGCTAGAACATAAGTTCCTTTGGATTCGGCCGCTACCCGAGCTCCATTTCCAAGTCGAAGATCCACATCTCCCTTGCTAAGCCTCTCCACATCTCTTAAACCCCGTAAATGATTACAAAGGTGAGAACCACAACCGGTATCTAGTACCCATGTCGTAGTGGAAGTATAATTTATATCAATAACATAAATTTCTTTAGGAATTGTACCTTTTGGAGTAATGAGTCCTTCCCTTATATTTCGCAAATACATAGGGCAATTCCTAAGCCAATGTCCCATGCCATAGCAATAATGGCACTCATCATTAACTTGCTTGAAGTTTTTGACTTTCTTTGCTTTCTTCTTGAACCTCTTGCCCTTTGAAGCAAGAACTTGATTGCTAGAGCTCCCACTAGCTTTGGCATCTTTATCTTCCTGAGACAAAGACCCTATAGATCGTATGAGGTAGTCTTCCTGAGACGGACTCACACGAGGTCTAGTAGTAGTGGGTGGTTTAGAAGAAGTGATGAAATTTAGGTTTCCATCCGAACCTATCCCGAAATGAAGTTCTCTAGTTGTATCGAAATTATTGTTGGAGCATACGTCATCAAGAACATGGTGATATGACTCAATAGTAATTGGTGCGGTAGCATTTGATGGATTCATTGTAATGCACTACAAATATGGAGGAAAGGAAATATTAACATTTGTCTTTTTAAATCATACTTGCAAATTTAACAAGATATGAACATTTATATAGTGACCTCTACCCAACTATAATAAATGATTCCAAGACCCAAATTCATATCGACTTAGGCACGGTGGGGCCGATACATCCTTTATCAATATAACTCGGTGGATTAACGTTTAATCGATTCTACTTTTAGAACTCTTGGTCGATAATATTACATTAACAATTATCTATAGCCCAAAACACATCGACAAGGGCACGGTGGGGCCGATACATCCCTTATCAAATACTTTTGTTGAGTTCAATCCAAATTTCGAATAAATGTGTCCATGATCCAAACCCACATTAACTTGGGCACGGTGGGGCCGATACATCCCTCATCAACATGAATTCGGTGGATTAACATTCATCACCCACTTCCCCTACGTAACAAGGTTTGTACCCCGGTGGGGCCGAGCGCACTCCCTCGCGAAATAGGTTTTCATGGTTTCTACTATTTGGTAAGGCTATGTCTCAATTGATAGTTTTAGCGAGAGGTCATGTCAAATTATTATCTATCACGTTTTAAGTGAACTAAAGCGGTGAACTACGATAATTATATTTGACACGGTCGATAAACTCGATAAAATAAGACAATGCATGTTTAGTTATGGCGATTTAGCGATGCATGTGACATAAAATAAAATGCAAGCATAAAGATAAATAAATCCTAGTATGGCCTTTCCTAAAATAGAAAAACTATTAATCTATTACATATTCGGAAACCAACTCCATTGGTCCCTTGAACTTCGGTTGTGGCACACATCTCGAGGTAACACCGTCTTTATGTATCGCCATTCTTGAAGAAATCCGTCTTTTGGAACTCCGGAATGAATAAAATTACATAATAAATTACATAATTTCCTATTATACATTTGTAACTAAAATAAAATAAATCTATTAAATTACAAAACGGTGATACGAGATCACAATAAAATTACAACCGAATCGATATTCCCATACATTTCGGAAATACCAATTAAAATCTAAGGCCATACTAAGTAAAATTACATAATTCAAAATTACATAAATTAAAATTATGACAATCATAAAGAAAAATGCAGCATTATAATATGTATGAACATGCTCAATTTTATGCTAAATCGCCTTTTAATTAGCCAATATCGTATATTACTCGGTTTTTACGGGTTTGCGTGATTTCAACATTTTATAATCACAAAAATACATAAACTCATATTTATGCATAAGTTAATTACCCTAACCTCTTAGGACTCAAAATATAGTCTTCACTAATAATTTGACCATAATTAACTTTTATTTACAAAATTGTTCATAAATGGACCAAAATTACAAAAATAAGCTATTAAACTTCAAATAAATCACAAAATTTCAAATAAATTCAAAATTTGAAATTTAAATTCATGAACATTCTGGAAAAATCCATGACACTCATAATGTTCAAAATCTTAGGTTAAAAATTTCGAAAAATTTCCGGAAAAACAATGTTGCGGTTTATCGATATTTAATAAAATAATCATAAAAACATGGAAAAATTATTTTCATTAACTTTTCAATTTTAGATCTGAAAAATACAATAAAATGCAACATTAGACGTTTTTCCTAAGTCATAGATTACGTTTTATTAATTTTACACTAATAATGTCACTATTTATGCTAATTTTTCTTCAAAAATTCATAAATCATGCTAAAAGACTTCTTTATAGCCAATTATTTTACACACATTTTGTAAAATTGCATGTGACAACATATTAATTTTCTATGACCAGATTCGAAATTTAACTCATATTAACCTATTTTTCTCTTAAATCCGAATTTAATAATGAAAAATTCATTTTTCGAGCATAACAAGTCCAAAAATTATGAAAATTTACAGGTTATCTCAAAATAATATATGTAACAACATATCCAAAAACCAAGTGAAAATTCGAAGTATAGCTATTTTTAGACCAAAAATGACATTTTTACTCATAAAATCACATTTAAATGCCATTATTGTAAAATATGAACAATAAAAATCCGAAAAATTAACCAAAATATCCTAAAACACTTTAGGACCAGAAATATTAACATGCATGTAATAATTTCGTGATATATCATAATAACACAAATTTTACAAGTTTTATTTTGTTATTCATATAACTCGGAAAAACTTTTAACCAATTTGCATGCAAACAACCGTGGCTCTTGATACCGATTGAAGGAAATGTAAATTCATATACATAAATAACATACTCATATATGCTAAACTAATTTGTCATAAAATTAAAACGGATTTTATGCATGCAAACAATAATATAAATAGAGGAGAAATCATGTCCTTACATTGTATATTTCGGCTATTAGGGCACAAGAGAGATCACCTTTCTCTTCTTGTTCTTGAGCTTTTCAATGGAAGAACAAAGATCTAAGTGTAAGATCTCTCCCTATGCTTTATACCCAAGGCTTTCACTTAATCTAATTAATATTATGAATACTAGTATAATATTAATCTTATGAAAATTGAACCAAAATAGTTGATATTTTAGCTCCTAAAACCGGGTAGAGGAGAAGAGATTTGGAGTAAATAATCTCTCTAATTTATCATAAAATGTAGAGAGGAAATTATCTTTCTAACTCTAGAAAAATAAAATGTGAATTGAATGAATAAAAAATTAGAGAGAAAACTCTCTAAAAGCCCCTAGGAAAACCGGTGGGTGGGGTGCTTTTTGGGGAGCCAATGCATGCCCATATTGGTCTTCACAAGGAGAATAGGGTTGCATGGCTACTTAGCTATTTCATCATTATGTTTTCTATTAAGATTTATAAACACAATTCTAGCTAATACACCTCCAATATTTCGGCACTTTACATATTATGGTGTCCATATTATTTTTGTCAATTGTCTATATGTTACATGTCACATGTCACATATATTTGATATGTAATTTTTATCATATTAAAAATCAACGTATTAATAAAATACGTCACATACAAAAATTGACTTAGTAATCTCATAATTACTTGTGCCAAAAATTTTACCAATTTATAAATCACAACTGATTGTATTTATAACAATTCATTCAATTTAATTGTTACATTAAACAATTATTTCATCCGAGTAATGATACAATTCAATTACTCAGACCGTATCTTATTTAATCACATTTCAATATGATACGTAGATTTTACTTCCAAAATCGTCCGTCAATTTTCAAGTAATTTAATTAACTCGCAACATTATACGATCAATTAAATAATCAATTAAGTGTATTGCTTCTTAGGTATGACCTAGGGGGTCAACTGATCACCACCGTCACACGATAGTAATGTCAAACTCTAGTCAGCCAATCATTACCGATATATGTTGACCAGTTGACAGTAACAATATTACTTCCCAATTGTATTCTTTAGAATGAGATTTAATGATGATATTAAAATCACATGATCGCACTATTGTTGAGGACACATTTCCCAACAAAAATATGTTTTAGCATTATAGGCTAATTTAAGTCACTATTTATTGAATTTTTACTCAAAAATTCATAAATCATGCAAAAGGAGTTCAATCCATATAAAAATTTTACACACACTGAGTAAAAATGCATGTGACAACATATTAAACTTTCAAGACCAGATTCGAAATATAACTCATATTAACCTAATAAACCCTTTAAATTCGATTTTGACTTATAAAATCTATATTTTATCAAAGTAACTTAGTTTTTTACGAAATTTAACATGCAACCAGTAGATTATATTTCTGAAATAATATCCAAAAATCACTAAAAAATTCGAAGTTTAGCTATTTTTCGTCCAAAAATGACATTTTTCTCATAAAAATCACATTTTAATGCCAATAATAAATATAATGAACAATAAAATCCATAAATCATTCCATATGACCTAAAATCCATTTAGGACCAGAAACTTTTAACATGCAAAATTATTTCGTGATTTATCAACATAAAAAACAAATTTCAAGTTTTATTCGTTAATCGTATTATCTCGGAAAACGATCCCGATCTTGCATGCAACAACCATAAAGCTCTGATACCACTTGTTGAAAATCATATTTTACATATCCCATATGATAGTTTAAAGTTTTAGTCATAAAAACTTAAGGATCTTATGCACGCAAAACAAGTACAAGAGTAAGGAGAAAAACGGTTCCTTATATTTGATATTTCAGATATTTGGGCACTAGTAAGGTCACCTACCTTACTTAGTTCATGAGCTTTCCTTATAGATGAACAAGATTCAAGTGTAGAATCTCTCCCCAAGGATTGCACCAAGGCAACACCCTTAATAGTTTTAATTAATATAAGATTAGTATTAACTAAAGCTACCTTAAAATGACACAAATAAATTGTTATTTATCTCTTGAAATTTCGGTTCAAGAGGGAGTAATGTGTGAGTTTATTTTGCTCTTAAGCTTTCATCAAAGCTAGAGAGAATATAAAATTTTTCATCTTATAAAAATTGAGACTAGAATGAATAATAATCAAGGAAGAGAAAACTCTTTCTTTTCTCTTATGGGTGGCCGAATTTTTGGCCTTGGGTAGCATGCCCAATGCTTTTCATTTTTGCTCTTCACAAGAGACTAGGCATGCAACCCTATTTTTAGGTTGATCTTCTCAAGATGTTTAGCCTTGTAAGGCTATGCCCTAGGGTTATCATTGTGCTTGTAGAATAAAATAAATTAAACAACACAAACCCTTAATGCCCCTCTTAATTTCGGTTACCATGTAAAATGGTGGTCCATTTTATTTTTGTCATTTGTCAATTGTGACATATGTGACATGTTACATTATAATGCATTTTTAACATATTAAAAATCATCATATTAATAAAATATGTCACATACAAAAATAACTAGTAATTCATAATTACTTGTACCAAAATGGATCATATGATTATAAATCACATCTACATGTGGTTACAATAAATTATTCATTCTATTTTTAATTATTTCATAAACAATAAATTAATCTAAGTAATAAAACAATTCGATTACTTAGACCGAATCTTATTTAATCAATATTACAATAAGAGACGTAATTTTACTCATAAAATCACTTGTCAATTTTAAGGAATTTAATTAACTCGTATCGGCATACGATTAATTAAATAATCAATTAAGAGCATTACCTTATAGGTATGACCTTAGGGGATCAACTGGTCACCACCGTCAAATGCAAGAACGTCAAACTCTAGTCAGCCAATCATTACCGATATGTGTGGACCAGTTGACTATGAAGTATTACTTTCCCTATGTATTCTTTAAAATGAGATTTAAACATGTGATCTCAATATGATCAACAATGTGATCGCATTATTATTGGGGACATTCCAACAGTGTTTTAGTTTCGACCATTGCAAATTCTACAAACAGAATCTAAGTAAATTGTGATAAGTTGGTCAAGATAGGGATTAAGGGTGAATCCCTCTACAAATGACTTTATCATAAGTTATGCGATAACAGTGGGAGCATCTTTCAAGTTTAAGAGCCCAAGTCCGGTAAGAAAACTAGACATATACTTAGATAAATTCATGTTATTAGAAATAACATTTAATAGAAGGAAATAGCAATTAATAAAGTTGGAATATATGGATATATGGTATATCCACTTGCCAAGCTTTTATTGCATTTCAATAAGTGTAAGAGGTACACTATAGATTATAAGATATGAAGTAGTAATAGTGTATTGACTATTCATATATGATAATCACATTTATCGTTTGAGTTTTATTAAATTCACCCATTACTTTGTTAAATCCAAATGGGTTGTAGAGACAAATTGAACCTCATTAAAGTGAACTAGATTGACATAGTATTCGCCCCTAGTTGCTTAAAGGAGGTGACGTCTCGAAGTGACTAGAGTGTGATGCGATTGATGGCAAGTTCAAGTGCCATAGAGTCATATGGGATGCCTAGTCGATCACATAGGCAGACTGTATGGGACACTCTGTCGGGCAGTGACCGCTTATAGAGTTCTGGTAATTCATAAAGTCTGGTCGTGGCAAGAGCTGCTATAGTATTCTTATGAGTCAATTCTTTTGACTAAAGACTATTCGCTCAAGTTGACACAATTTTCTGATTGGCTTTGATTTATGCTCTACGACTGTCGTAACTGAGCTCAAATGGGTATATTTTGGGTTATGATGAATTGTGGCTAAACAAAGGGAATAATGCAATAGGAATTGTCCACCCCCTTGTGAGGGTTGTTTGAAATCTCAAGGCCACTCGAGGAGTAGTGAACTGGAAATGCGTGGCCACGCTCGGAAGGTATCTACGGTAGATAATTCCGGTTAGACAGTTATACTCCAGATCGAGGAAACCACTCAAGATATGATCAAGTGAAAGTACGACCTGCGAGACACCTTGCATTGAGTAGGAGATTGTAATAGGACAAGAGAATTGGTAACGCACACTTGTCTCGGACAAGTGGGCGATTGTTGGAATATGTGTCCTCAACAATAGTGCGATCACATGTTTAAATCTCATATTAAGAATACGTAAGGGATGATTCATTATATAGTCAACTTATCAACATTAATCGGTAACAATTGGCTTGCTAGAGTTTGACGTTACTGTCGTAGGACGGTGGTGGTCAGTTGATCCTTTAAGGTCACACCTAAAGGATGATGCCCTAATCAGTAAAGTTGATTATTTGTATGACGATACAAGTTAATCAATTCCTTAAAATTGAACAACTCATTTGTGAGAGAAAAATTCATATCTTATTGTAATGGGATTAAATAAGATTTATTTTAGTAATTGAAATGCTTTATTACTAAAATTATTTATTGTCTGTGAAACAATGGAGATAAGAATGAATGGTTAATTATAATTACAAGATGTTGTGAATTATAATTATATCAACCATTTTATTTATGTGATCAAGTATCACTAGTCAATTTGTTGTATGTAATTTAATTAATTTATAAAATGATATTTACTTGATAAATATGCATTAAATTAATTAGAGTTATTTAATGACAATACTCCAAACTATTGAGGTGCTTCTTAAAATACTCCAAACTTTATTTTAACTACCAATATACTCAACTTTCACATCTATTCTCTTTTACTAGAACGAGTGGATGGGCTACCTGCTAAATCGGTTTTTATTTTATCCCTTCTCTTTCTTCCCCTTACTTTATTAACACCATTAATCTTTCTTCTCTAGAACATCAAAACCTCATTGATTTCCTCCAATTAATACTTTTTACCATCTCCATTATTCTTATGACCATCATCTACCTTAAAACTCCTTCATCAGCTTCTATTTATAGGAATTAGCAGAAAGCGCTTAAAGACGAAGTTATTTGCATCTGTTTTGGTAATTAATGGAAAACATAAGATTCGGTATTCTGGATTTGTACTGCTTTTATGGATATTTTGTTAGAACTTTAGTGTTTGGTATTCTAGGTACTTAATGGGAAACATAAGAATTGACCTTAATTCATATGAACACAATGAAACCTTCTCTAACTACCAACTAATTTCTGCATTTTAATTTAGGGTTACACTTGAATCCCTAATTCTAATTTGTTCTTATAATTATCATATCATTTGAAAGCAGGATAAAGTTTGAATCTTCAAAGGGTTTGGATTATGTTGGTGCTCTTTGAAACTTCAGCAGGATTTGCCCTTTTCAATGTTTTAGATGAAGGAAAGCTTTCTCAAATCGATACAAGCTATTTCTTTTTTGGTTTTTTAGTGTTATTTTTGTGTGTGTAAATTAAAGATTACAACTTTTTTTTTTGGTTTGTTGCGTTTTACAGGATTTATGGAAGGATTTTCCTTCTACTACTGATGTAACTAAAAGGGTCAACACAAAATCTCATTTGTGACGGCGATATCCGTCACAAGGTTGTGACGGATACCATTTTCTCTCACAAAATACTCATGAGAGGTGAGTGGGGAAGCACATGGGAGTGCCCCACCTTGTCCCCTATTCGTTTTTTGTGAGAGGTCACAAGCTTGTGACAGGATTAGCCCGTCACAAGCAAGACGCTTTAAAGGGTCAATTATGTGACTGTTATTTATTTATTTTTAAAATTTTGGTTTAGTGTTAATTTTTCCATGTAATTTGGAAGAAACCCATTTGTTAATCACGATGTTCCTCCGATCCCATCTTTTCTGGGTTTTCTGAATTTTTTTAGAGTAGAGAAGATAAAGATCATCTATAATGAGAAAGGTGGGACTTTTTACCTGCTATCACAGGTTTATAATGGGCCAATTATATTAAAAGCAAATGAGTGTAATAGTTGTTTATATTGGTAGTTAAATTATAGTTTGGAGTATTTTGAGAAGCACCACAATAGTTTGGAGTATTCCCATTAAATAACCCTTTAAAATAACATGTAACATACTACATGTGACATATTGTGTGACAAATGACAAATTGACAAAATAAAATGGTGGTCCATTTTATAAGGTGGGCCGAAATATGGAGGGAGTAGTGATGGATTATGGTTGTTTTATTTTATTTGATAAAATAACATAATGATGCCTACCTACATCTAGCCTTACATACCTATATCATAGATAAGAGAAAAAGAAAAATGAATATGCCTTCCTTGGCCATATATGAGCCGGCCATACTACTCTATTAAGAGTAGTTTTGGCTCTTTCATTTTCATTCTTATACACTTCTCCATTCATTCATCTCTTTACATGCAAAAACTTTTCTCTCACATTTATACTTCATCTTTCTCTAAAACTCGAGAAATGATGATCCAAATTGTTCAACAACATTACTAATATTATTAGTGTAATATATGAGTATTAGTAATCAATTTTAAGGTAGACTACTAAACAGATATCTAGCAAATATTATTTAGGGCTTGCTTGGATTGAGGGTAATAGGAGGGGAATGAATAGGGGAGTAATATGTGAGGTGTATTTCCCATGTTTTGTATGGGGGTAATTATTCACCTCTTGGAATTATTACCCTTGTGAAAGGGTAATACATTACCCACCCTCCCCACTTGGTAATGATTAAGGGAGTAAAAGATGTACTCAGTAATCATTACTCTTATGCCAAACATATCATCAAGGAACTCATTACCCCACTAATTAATTTCCCCAGTAATTATCGCCCAATAAAACTTACCCCCTTAATAATTCCATGGATTCCAGGCAAGCCCTTAGTAGAGATAAGGGCTAATCTTGGGTACAATCAAGAGGAGAATCTCTACATTGGGATTTTAGAGGATCATCATAATACTCATCATAGCTCAAGAACAAGTGAAGGTAGGAGACCTTACTTGTGCCCATAAATCCGAAATATACAATGTAAGGGACATTGTTTTTCTTATTAATCTCTTATTTTGTTATGCATGCACTAGATCTAAAGAACACAAATTAAGAAGTTATTTATTCACTATTAGAAGAGTCTAATAATAGGTATATGAACCTAACAGCTACTTCATCCCCGACAACACCAAAGCTGCGTCAACCAAATCTGAGTCGACCCTGTGTCTGGACGGGCAAGCCGTTCGTCTCCTCTTCGGAGAAGACAATATCAAACACCTCGGCTATGAGGACATCATCAACATTGCTCTAAAGGATGGCCAGTTTGATCCTACTACCTTAATCTCTTATACTAACCCAGAGAAACCTACACAAGGGTGGAGGAAAACTGTCAAGTGGACCGATTGCCAAGGCCGCATTCTCAAGATCACTACTGGAGAAGGCCCTATGTTGAAAGAATGAAGTGAAGATGAAAAGGAGTCCGAGTCTGAGTCTGAGTCTGAGTCTGTCTTAGCTCCTAGCACACCGAATGTCCCGGTCAAAGTCCCATTTCCACTGTTTTATCACAAACTTGTGGCTGCCTCGGAGGTCGAGTCAACTAGCGTCATCCCCACTCCTGCGTAAGGTAGCAACCTGGAGCCTGTTCCAGGGGCTACCTCCACCACTGCGTCGCCTCTGACTACCCATGAGATGTCTGTCCTATCCGAGCTTTTCGCTCAAGTCGACTTAATGAATGCTAAGTTTGCTTATGACTCGTCTCAATTTAATTGCAATGCAATTCTGAACGAACATGAGGAATTTGACTTGAGTGACTACCCACCTCACCTAGCTAAAGAACTTGACAAACAAGAAGATATGACCCCCATCATTGAGGAGACCGAACCCATCAACGTAGGGACCGATAATACACCTCAAGAACTTAGGATAGGGACCACCCTTGACCCCTCGGAAAGACAGCCGTTCATCGACCTTCTACACGAATACAAGGACGTATTCGCATGGTCCTACAAAGACATGCCTGGGATCGACATAGAGATTGCAGAGCACATGATACCCATTAAACCCGGAGCGTCCTGAATGGGCCTTGAAAATCAAGGAAGTGGTAGACAAACAGTTCAAAGCCGGATTCATCAAAGTTTCAAAATACTCTGACTGGGTGGCCAACATAGTTCCTGTACCTAAGAAAGACGGAAGAATTCGGGTTTGCGTCGACTTCAGGGACCTAAACAGAGCAAGTCCAAAGGACGACTTCCCTCTGCCACATGTTGATATCCTGGTGGACAACACCGCCGAGCACGTCCTATTATCATTCATGGACGGGTATGCTGGGTACAACCTGATCAAAATGGCTGAGGAAGACATGCATGACAGGGCAGTCGTATACCTATCAAAAATAACCAACTGGCTCTAACTAATATAGCTAGGAAAGTCGGGTCAATCTCCACAGGGAGATGGCAAAATGTCAGCTTTAATTAATTCCGCCACGGTAACCAATTTGGGGGCTTTGATTTGGTTGTTCTAAACTAAAGAGATTGAGAAAGAGAAAAAGGCAGGAGAATAAAGATTAAGCAAACAAGGAAGAAGCGCTAAGACAATTGGTTCACCATGATCATTCATCAAGCAACTGGGTCTCGTCAATGCAAGTATAGCCTATGGGGCAGTGAATATCTCCTTCCGGTCTCAATTCACCCTAAAGCACAAATAGCTTAGCTTCCGCCCTCACTACGGTGCCTTAATGTTCGCTACGATTCTCACCTTTTCCAACCTTCCGGTCCAGGTTAAGGTTTACTATGATAAAATGACTAATTGCGTCGACTCAATTAGACAGAAACAATTAATTGTAGCGATTAACAACAAAGATTACACAAGCATTAACCTAATATGGCGATTACTATTCCTTCATAATCATGGATTCCCTAGTCTCAGCAAGGGGGAATTAGCTACACATCATTATCGACTCAGCAACAATAATATATAGACAATCGGAATTAAACATGATAATAATGAAAATAAAGAGATGGAATAAAGCAATAATGAAAGTAACAATAGAAAGGAAGGAATTCAAATAGCGATTATGATTAAGAAATTAAAAAGGAATAATAATACCGATTACCAATCTGAATATGAGTAGAAAAGAGTAAAAAAAGAGGGAAGCAGTGAGTAAGATCAAGGAGAGGTAAGTGAGGAAGAGTTTTGCAGTCTACCCCTCTTTGTAGCACACGAAAATCTCCCCCTTAAACCTAATCCAAAGCCTAATTACAAAAGCCCATACGAAAATAGGCGGAAAAAATACAAATACAAGACAAATCACTCGATCGAGTGGAAATAAACCACTCGATTGAGTAAACTAAGCAAAATTCCCCTCGATCGAGTAGAAATACTACTCGATCGAGTAACTAATTAATGATGCCTGCTCGATCGAGTATAAGAACTACTCGATCGAGTGATCTTCATGGTATAAAGCATTCGATCGACTAGATAAGTGGTCGATCGAGCTATTTTGGCACGTTAGGCACTATGACACCTTCCGAAATCAGCTCACGCGTCTTCAAAGTGATAGATTCCAAGCTCCGGCTCCTTGTTCTCCATAAATGTATCCAAAAAGGGACGAGTTTGGGCTCGATTTATCTCCTCTTCGGTCTATACCTGCAATTTACACAAGACAAACCAAAGTAGACTATTCGGGGGTATTTGTAGCTAAATGCCACGTAAAATAGTACAGAAATGCGTGTAAAAATGAGGTAAAAACCTTATATAAATTACACGCATCAAATCTCCCCAAACCAAACCTTTGCTTGTCCCCAAGCAAACTATGAATGCAACTAAGAATAAACAATGGAACGGGACCAACGCATCAGCTACAAATCATCCACCAAAACCAGTTTAATGCAACAACTAACATAGTGGCAAATGATAAGTGCAAACGAATTGAATCAATGTTTCAAACTTACTGAGCCGTCGACCTTGCAAGACTCAAAGATATCGGACTCTCACGGTTCACTCATCACTCAAATTCAGGCATAAGGCGAGTATATATGTGGAAGATAGAAAGAAGTAAAGACACTCACCTAACTCGACCTATAAGGACATGCATGCAGTTAACATGAATAAAGTCTCTACAACCGTACATATGCATTCCAACCAACTAATGACCAAGACACATGCCGAGGACTTACATTTGGGTAAGTGAGGTAATGGGTAAGAAAGGGGCTAAGATGAATTTGGAAATGTGGAGTTAGTAGCCAAACTAGCAGCACGGATCCAAATTATGAAACTGCATCCCAACTTCATACTCAATATAATAATACAGAACGGTGCAAATTCAATGCACTCAACTCACAATACACCATAAACTTGTCAACTCCCCATAAAATATAAATAAAACATGGGAGTAAAAATCATCTATACAATTTCTCATTTTTCATATATGATTTTTTTTTTTCATATTTCCAATTTTTTTTCTTTTCATTCTTTTTTTTTTCATTCATTTTTCTCTTTTCATTCCCTTCAATTCTTCCACCAACTTCTGAAATCAGATAAATATAACCAAACTGCAGAAAAGCATTCTAAACAACTACTCATTACTAGCTTGGCTAGGGTAGGAAAGGTTATAGAATGTAGCTAGTAAGACAAAAAGGCAATTTGGCTATGTGGGGCTCATGGGTAGAATGAAATAAAAGGGAACTGCCTCTCCTAACATGTGTCACAATCCACAGACCGAATGCATACAGGTATTAAGAAGACTAGACTCATGCTTATGTAAATTGATGTTACATGCCTTACAGAGAGTACTACTCACATCCTAAATGAAACCGGTCATGAATGTCACCACTTTATAAAGCTCTAACCTCAGAATGTAATGTAGCTTGCCAATATGTGAGTCAAGTCTATTCGTTCAGATAAGAGAGAAACAAAAACTCGTAGATTATGCACATTATCATGCTAACTAAATGTCAAGAATATGCAGGGCTAAGGTAGGGATTCAATGTAGCATCAAAGTTCAAACGTTCCGACTCAATTAAACGTGAAAATTTTTGAAATTTATGTGATTTTTTGAATTTAAGAACGACAATGCATGTGCAAGTAAATAAACGTGCAAACGGAAATGCAAGAAAACATGCAGACACAGATATGGATGCATACCTCCCCAAACCAAACCGTACAATGCCCTCATTGTACCAAAAATAGGGGAAGAAATGCAAACTAAGGAGAAAAGGAAAGCAGGGGGTCGGAATACTTACAAAACGTCATGAAAAGAAACCTCCCCAAACCGACCATGAACATAGGAGGTCATAAGAAGTCAAGCAGTAGCTCAACAGACGAAAAGTAGCATCTTGAAGACGAAACAGCTCGATCGAGTGGCTTGGAATAGCTCGATCGAGTGAAATTGTGTCAGAAATGCTCGATCGAGTGAAATTATTACTCGATCGAGTAGTCGTGGATTTGCAGCTTGTCGATCGAGTATAGATGTTACTCGATCGAGTGATTCTCAACTCAAATGTGCTCGATCGAGTAGAAAAACAACTCGATCGAGTTATTACACCTGCAAAACACAAGTAAAGAGCAGGGGAAAAACAAAGGATGCATAGTTCAGCATTTAAAGTTCAACAAAAAACTAAATGCGAAGGAAAAAGTTCAACAAAAATACAACAAAACAGTCCGGGTTGCCTCCCGGAGAGCGCAGGTATTAATAGGTCCCGCACGACCTTTCTGGCATCAATTAACTGGCGCGTCAAGCTCATCGAAGTACAAGACTTCAACACGATTGTCTGCTTCATTTGCTTCGTGATAATGCTTCACATACTGCCCATTCACCTTAAATCGGTTTTCCTCGGGGCTTTCTAGTTCAACGGATCAAAATTTAGTAACAGCTGTCACCGTATAAGGACCACTCCACCTGGACTTCAGCTTGTCGGGAAATAATCGCAGTCGGGCATTAAACAACAACACCTTTTGCCCGACATGAAATTCCCGAGGTAGAATTCTTTTTTCATGCCATCTCTTCGTCTTTTCCTTGTAAATGCGCGAGCTATCATAGGCATTAAGCCTAAACTCCAATTCATCTAGCTGCAAAAGGCGATTCTGACCACACAACTTAGGATCAAAGTTAAGCTCACGAATTGCCCACCAAGTCTTACATTCCAACTCAACGGGTAAATGACATGATTTCCCATAAACCAACCGATAAGGTGATGCACCAATCGGTGTCTTAAAGGCAGTTCTATAGGCCCATAATTTGTCTTCTAATTTAGGACTCCAGTCCTTCCGTGATTTAGAAACTACCTTAGACAAGATCTCTTTAAGCTGGCGATTAGAGACCTCAACCTGACCACTAGTTTGGGGATGATACCCCAAACCGCACCGTTGTTGAACACAAACCTTAGACAGAATGGAAGTTAATTTCTTTTCTTTAAAGTGCATTCCCCCATCACTAATGACGACCCTAGGGACACCAAATCGGGGAAATATGACCTTTTTAAACATTTGTATCACGGTCCTGGCATCACAATGAGGTGATGCAATTGCCTCAACCCATTTCGACACATAATCTACAGCTACTTAAATGTACCTGTTACCTTTACTAGACGGGAACAGTCCTTGGAAATCAATGCCCCAGACATCGAAAACCTCAACCTCTAAGATACCATTTTGTGGCATCTCGTGTCTTTTTGAAATATTCCCTGATCGTTGGCAGGCATCACAAGCTGAAACAAAAGACTTAGCATCGGCAAACAAAGAGGGCCAGTAAAAACCAGACTGAAGTACCTTAGCCACGGTGTGCGATGGACCGTGGTGACCACCATAGGAAGAGGAGTGACAGCCTTCCAGGACTACTTTGGTCTCCCACTGCGGAATACATCGTCTGTAGAGACCGTCTGCACATTCCTTAAACAAATAAGGGTCATCCCAAAAATACTGCTTAGCGTTATACAGAAAACGCTTCCTCTGCTGATGAGAAAGGTTAGGCGGCAGCTTGCCACTAACAACGTAATTAGCTATATCTGCATAACAAGGTTCTTGGTTAACAATAGAAGACAATACAGCAAATAAAGAATCATCAGGAAAAGACTCATCACTAGGTAAAGAATCTTCCCCCTCTTATCGCGACAGTCGCGACAGATGATCAGCTACAACGTTCTCAGCTCCTTTCTTATCTTTAATCTGCAAATCAAACTCCTGGAGAAGGAGTATCCATCTCAATAGCCGTGGTTTGGCCTCCTGCTTGGCAAGGAGATGCCTCAAAGCTGCATGGTCAGTAAAAAAAAAAGAACTTCGACCCAATCAAATAAGAACGAAATTTCTCTAAGGCATAAACTACAAATAGCGCTTTTTTTTTCGGTGGTGGTGTACTTCACTTGAGCCTCATCCAGAGTTCAGCTCGCATAGTAGATTGCATTTAAAGCTTTGTCTTTCCGTTGGCCTAGCACCGCTCCTAGTGCATAATCACTGGCATCACACATTATCTCAAACAGCAAGTCCCAGTCGGGGGGCTGTATGATCGGCGCAGAGACCAAAGTCTGCTATAACCTGTTAAAAGCAGAAAGACACTCATCAGTAAATACAAAAGGGGAATCCTTAAGTAGCAACTGTGCAAGTGGTTTAGCAATTTTTGAGAAATCCTTGATAAACTGGCGATAAAAGCCGGCGTGACCAAGGAAACTCCTCACTCCCTTAACATTATTAGGAGGGGGTAATTGCTGAATCACTTCCACTTTTGCTTTATCAACTTCTATTCCCCTATCAGAAACTAAGTGCCCTAAGACAACTCCCTCGTTGACCATGAAATGGCACTTCTCCCAGTGAAGCACAAGGTTAACCTCAACGCAGCGCTGCAACACTTTATCAAGGTTAGACAGACAGGTAGAAAAATCACTTCCATAAACACTGAAATCGTCCATGAAAACTTCCATGATAGACTCAATATACTCTTAAAATATCCCCATCATGCACCTTTGAAAGGTAGCAGGGGCATTACATAAACCAAAAGGCATCCTGCGATAAGCAAACACGCCCTGAGGACAAGTAAAAGTAGTCTTAGCTTGATCATCTGGGTGAATAGGGATCTGAAAGAACCCCGAATACCCGTCTAGATAGTAGAAAAATTTATGAGAATCTAACCTTTCTACCATTTGATCAATAAAAGGAAGGGGAAACTGATCTTTCTTGGTGGCGGCATTCAGCTGTCTGTAGTCTATACACATCCGCCAACCAGTCACTACTCTAGTAGATATTAATTCATTTTTGTCATTCTTAACCACGGTGGTCCCTCCTTTCTTAGGGACTACCTGCACTGGACTCACCCATTTAGAATGACCAACCGAATAGATGATACCTGCATCAAGCAGCTTCATTACCTCAGCCATCACAACATCTTGCATCTTCTGGTTCAGCCGACGCTGACCATGTCTGCAAGGTTTGTGATCTTCCTCTAGCTCTATCCTGTGCATACAAATATCGGGACTAATCTCCTTGATATCGACCAAGGAATAACCCAAAGCTTTCCTGTTTTTATTAAGCACAGCTAACAAAGAAGTCAGTTGATCATTATCGAGCTTAGCACTAACAATGACTGGATATTGCTCAGTATCGTCTAGGAAAACATATTTTAGATGAGAGGGTAGAGGCTTACGCTCAGGTACCTTTACCTCAATTGAGCAAAGGGTACTGATCATCTGTTCCACTTGCTCTCCCTCAGCGTCGGTGAGTTCACGCTCATCTAAATCATCCCTAAGCAAATCCAACACAAATATCATCGTCATCTGGGTTATCTGCACACTCATCCAAAAGCATAAGAGCCTCTAGTGGGTCCCTTGTAAAGGAACCGGACCAGAAGTCATAAAGAGACTCATCAATAATATCAACAGAATAGCATGTATCCTCTATCATTGGTCGAGCCAAAGTGCTAGGCAGACTAAAAGTAATCGCGCCATCCCCTACTGCAAGAGTCAAACGCCCTTGTTTGACATCAATAATAGCCCTAGATGTACAAAGGAACGGTCTTCCTAATATAATCGGGGTCCAGTTGTCCTCAGCTATGTCTAAAACAATAAAATCTACTAGTATAAAGAACTTGCCTATTTTCACAGGCACGTCCTCTAAAACACGTAAGGGTCGCCTAACAGATCTATCAGCCATCTGTAGGGTAATGTTAGTCAATTTAAGATGACCCATATTCAATTTCTTGCAGATAGATAGGGGCATGACGCTGACACTGGCTCCTAAATCACAAAGAGCCTTATCAATTACCTCATTGCCTATAATACAGGTAATAAAGAAACTACCTGGGTCCTTCATTTTAGGTGGAGCTTTATTTAAAAGTAAATTACTGGACTCTTCCAAAAATGAAACGGTCTCAAATTCGCTTAGCTCTCTCTTACGCGTCACAATATCTTTCTGAATTTAGCGTAAGTAGGTACCTGGGTAATAAGTTCGGTAAAAGGGACAGTTACTTGGAGGTTCTTCACAATGTCCATAAACTTACCGTACTGTCGCTCGACCTTCGCGTCCTTCAGACAACTTGGGAAGGGTACTCTGGTAGCAATGAATGGATCCGCAACTTTCTCTTTACCTTTATCAGCACGTGACGTCTTCACAGTAGGGGAAGATGACACAGTAGCGGAATTAGATGTCAAAATAGGATCTCCGCCGGCTTTGGTGCTCGATCGACCACTTTTTTCACTCGATCGAGTGGTTTTATCTTGGAAATTACTCGATCGAGCTGTTTGAACCACTCGATCGAGCTCTTGGATTTCTGGCTCACTCGATCGAGTATAATTTTCACTCGATCAAGTGACTTTATCTGCTAAACTGTTCGATCGAGAAGAATTTATTGGTCGATCGAGTTCTTCAAATTGAGCACTACTCGATCGAGTAGTGTTTATACTCGATCGACCATCTTAATGGAAAATTTCACTCGATCGAGTAGTAATTTCACTCGATCGAGTGCGAGGACAATATACAGCAGGGATATCGTCCGTATACTCGTCTAGCGCTTCTTTCGGAGCATTATCAGCTGTCACAACCCCGTCTTTCGGCATTTTTGGCCCCTCATAAGCAAGGCCACTTCGGAGATTGATGGCGTTAACTGGGTCGCATGTCGGTGGATGGTTAGCTTGGTCTTTCGCGAGTGTCAATTGCGCGACTTGTTCTCTTAACTCCACGATAACAGTTTCATTCTTGCTGCATTTCTCCCCAAACTGTTGTGTTAAGTTCAACATCAAGGATTTCAGTTCGGCAACATCCCCGTTCGTAGAAGGGGGGTTTGGCTGCGGTATTGGCGTGGAAGGAGTAGAAACATTTGTCATTTCTTTATATAATTGAGAAAAAAGAACTCCTTGCTTGTATTTCTGATAAGCAAGGACGCTCTCATTTCTCGCCATACAATCAATGGGGTCATACCCCTCCATGCCGCATCTACTGCATATCTCCACATGCTCAGTAATTGCACAAACTTGTGCACTCTCACCCATAACCTCCGTAATCTCCACATTACCTATACTTTTGCTAGGACTCTCCACTTCAGCTGCTACCAACTCGTTAACTTGCCCACTCCCTCGGGGATTTCCATATTCGGCAACATGGATGGCCATCTCCTCAATAAGACGCCACCCTTGATCATCCTCCACGTTTTTCGTGAATCTCCCCTTAGCTACACTATCAAGGATAACTCTCTGGTTTCGATATAACCCGTTGTAAAACTGGGTACATAGGAACCAATGCTTGAAACCGTGATGAGGCACAGAACGGACGAGCCTCTTGAACCTAGTCCAAGCCCCATCCAAGTCTTCGGTGGGCAATTGCTCAAATGAAGTAGTCTGAGCTCTCAACGCATTAGTGCGCTGTGGTGGAAAGTATCGCCTGTAATAAGCCAAAGCAAGAGAACTCCAGTCGGTTACACCGGCTGCTTCCCTATCTAAATCCCTCAACCATTCCCGGGCATCAACAACTAAAGAAAAGGGAAAGAGAACTCCCTTAACTTTGTCCTGTGTCATCCCAGCAGCGAGAGGAATGGTAGAGCAATACTCTGTAAATAGCTCTATGTGCCTGCATGGATCTTCTTCAGGTACCCCTCTAAAGATATTTCTCTCGACCAGCTGTATGTAGGATGGGTGGATTCCAAAGGTTCCCGACTCAGTAGTGGGTAGTAAGAAACCTTTTGGAAGGGAATCCATCGTTGGCTCTGAATGACTGGCTATATTAGGCATCCTGGCAAATAGAGTTTACAAAGCAAAGCAGGTGCGACAATGTTCTCTTATAGAACAGATAACCTGCAAACTAATCAAAAAGTTTGCAAAAATGAGATCAGTCTCAAGGAAAAAGTTCCTTGAGATGAAAGACAAACTTAAATAAAGCAACAAAATTGCGCCACCTCCCCGGCAACGGCACCAAAATTTGACAGGGCAGTCGTATACCTATCAAAAATAACCAACTGGCTCTAACTAATATAGCTAGGGAAGTCGGGTCGATCTCCACAGGGAGATGGAAAAATGTCAGCTTTAATTAAGTCTGTCACGGTAACCAATTTGGGGGCTTTGATTTCGTTGTTCTAAACTAAAGAGATTGAGAAAGAGAAAAAAGCAGGATAATAAAGATTAAGCAAACAAGGAAGAAGCAGCTAAGACCGTCGGTTCACCATGATCATTTAGTCAAGCAATCTGGGTCTCAGTTCAATGCAAGTATAGCCTATGGGGCAGTGAATATCTCCTTCCGGTCTCAATTCACCCTAAAGCACAAATAGCTTAGCTTCCGCCCTCACTACGGTGCACTAATTTTCGCTACGAGTCTCACCTTTTCCAACCTTCCGGTCCAGGTTAAGGTTTACTATGATAAAATGACTAATTGCGTTGACTCAATTAGACAGAAACAATTAATTGTAGCGATTAACAACAAAGATTACACAAGCATTAACCTAATATGGCGATTACTATTCCTTCATAATCATGGATTCCCTAGGCTCAGCAAGGGGGAATTAGCTACACATCATTATCGACTCGGCAACAATAATATATAGACAATCGGAATTAAACATGATAATAATGAAAATAAAGAGATGGAATAAAGCAATAATGAAAGTAACAATAGAAAGGAAGGAATTCAAATAGCGATTATGATTAAGAAATTAAAAAGGAATAATAATACCGATTACCAATCTGAATCCGAGTAGAAAAGAGTAAAAAAAGAGGGAAGCAGTGAGTAAGATCAAGGAGAGGTAAGTGAGGAAGAGTTACGCAGTCTACCCCTCTTTGTAGCACACGAAAATCTCCCCTTTAAACCTAATCCAAAGCCTAATTACAAAAGCCCATACGAAAATAGGCTGAAAAAATACAAATACAAGACAAACCACTCGATCGAGTGGAAATAAACCACTCGATTGAGTAAACTAAGCAAAATTCCCCTCGATCGAGTAGTAATACTACTCGATCGAGTAACTCCTTAATGTTGCCTGCTCGATCGAGTATAAGAACTACTCAATAATCCATACTATTGGCCGTATTTTTATAGTAATCCGAACTTTATTTTAACCGTCAATAAACCATACTATCGACCCTCTCCTTTAAATGCACTCGACTCATTTCTAACCTATAAAATCCGGTAAAAATACCAGGTGGGTCCCATTTTTGACCCTTTTTTTTTTTACTTAGCGCCTCTCCACCATTAATAACCACCACCATCCACTCAACCCCGGGATTAAAATCGAAGGTGGCGCATCAATGAAGGTAACCAGAGCTCCGACGAGTACTCCGGCCATGCGACTTCCGCTCTACCTTCATACCTCTGTTTTCCCCCATCATTCCTCAAATTGAATTGCTAGGGTATTTATGGGGTATCCTCTCTTAAAGCTAGTTTCTAATCTCCGATGAGTACTCCGGCCATTCATGTTGTAAGGTATTCCTTGCCACCATCACCAAATCAAAATGAATTGATTTGATGGCATTTGACTGACTTTTTAATCAGTTCAAATTATATCGTATTTTAATCCACAATCATCAATCCATCCTCGGAATTGGTCGCCTGAGCGCGTTTCCGCTGGAATTAAACGTCACGAGTAACTGATTCTTTTAAACATCGATGACAAATACCTGGACAATCGTCCAAGGTGTATGGTGAAGTTGCTGATAGGGAGGACAGGAGATATGTGGGCATGCTTACGGAGGATGGAGAGAGAGAGAGAGAGAGAGAGAGAGAGAGAGAGAGAGAGAGAGAGGGAGGGAGGGAGGAGTGGTGGTTAGTGACATGGTGCGAGAGAGGAGTTGGGGTGAGTGATTTTTTAAGGGGAATGAAGGGAGGTGACTCGTTAAGGAGGTAGTCGTCACCCTACCTAGTGTGTTGGTCAATAGTATGGACAATAGACAATAGTATGGTTTATTTTGGGTTAAAATAAAGTTCGGATTACAATTAAAAGACGGTCAATAGTATGGATTATTGTTAATTAATCCTAAAAAAAAGTAACAATTTTTAGGCTGTCACACTCGGTTGACAAAATAGCGTAAAAATCATTATAAAGCAAAAGTGAGATCTTTCAGCTTTGAGTTTTCAGGAGAAAAAGGTGGTAATAGGATTTGGCTAAAATGAATAACTGGACATAAAACTGGTATAAGAAATTACATCAACCCAATCAGGAAAACGATCTTTTAAATTTCTTGTTGCATCCATCAGATGTTGGTCTAATGCAGCAACTTCCACTCTTAGAGGTTCTGTGCTGTTTGCCTGCAACACACCATTTTTCCTAGTTAGTAACCACTCTTACGAAACCCTCTTAATTCTCCGATATAAGCAAGGAAATTGCCAATCAACGTAATTTAAAACAATCCTGATCATACCACGAAATCATGTGCCACGCTCATCTATGTCATTCCGCCTCTTTATTTTTAGGGTCATAGCTATCTCCAACACGACACTCAAGGATATAAGTACATAATCGTATCAAGCCCTAATTAATCTGACAATTTTGGCCCTATACAAGCAAAGATAGAATGGAAGCCCAGAGCCTATTTTACGCGTTCAGTATGATTTTTTTACGATATAAAGCCTTACATTTCAAAAAAAAAGAAAAAAAAACCCCACTACTTTAAAAACACTAAATTCCCATAAACGTATGGGAAATCCTTTTTCAAGACAGTTTCACTATGTTTAAATATTGAGTTATGGCGAGTCCATGCTTGGATACGTACCCAAGTCCAAGTAAGTATCTCAGACAATGGTTTTGTCCTTTGAGGAAGGACGTCACTTTTGTACTATCCTTTTTCAAGTCAGTTTCACTATGTTTCACTATGTTTAAATATTGAGTTATGGCGAGGAGAAAGATATTGATGCAACGTGGGATAAATTGGAGCATGTTGTAAAGGATTTGGCGAGGGAGGTGTTAGGGGAATCTAAAGGGAATAGACCATCAAGTAAGGACACATTTTGGTGGAACGATATGGTGAGACAAGCGCGATAAAGACTAAACGTGAATGCTATAAGGTTCTGGGGGCATGCATGAGTGATGAGAACTTTCAAAAGCACAAGGAGACTAGATGAGCCGCTAAAAAGGCCGTACGGGATGCGAGGGCAAAAGTTAACCAAGAAGTGTATGCCAGGTTGGACACGAGAGAAGGATATCTATAGACTGGCTCGCATAAGAGACCGAAAGACGAGAGATATTGGGAGAGTTAGGTGTGTGAAAGATATGAACGACAAGGTTCTGGTTCAGGATAACGAAATAAAGGCTAGATGGAGTTCTTACTTTGATAATTTATTCAATGGACATCAGGAACAAGGTTTTGGGGATGTAGAGGTAACACCAAGCATGGTTAATCGGGAATTTGTTTGTAGAATACAAAAGAGTGAAGTTAGAAAGGCGTTAAAGAAGATGGGGTCAAAGAAAGCAGAGGGACCGGATGGTATACCCATAGAAGTTTGGAGGTGCTTCGGGGAGAAAGGGATCGAATGGGTAACCATGCTCTAACAAGATTTGGAGGAGCAACAAGATGCCATCGGCTTGGAGGAGAAGCACTCTTGTCCCTTTGTACAAGAACAAATGTGATGTTCAAGAGTGTTCCAATTATCGGGGAATTAAACTTATGAGTCATACGATAAAGTTATGGGAGCGGGTAATCGAGCAAAGGCTTAGGAGATGTGTAGACATCTCGGAAAACCAATTTGGATTTATGCCCGGGAGATCGACTATGGATGCGATTTTTATCATGAGACAGTTGATGGAATACCATCGGGACAAGAAGAAGGAATTACATATGGTTTTTATTGACTTGGAAAAGGCATATGATAGGGTACCAAGAGAAGTACTTTGGTGGGCTTTGGCGAGAAAGGGTGTGTCGCGAAAATATATTGACCTCATAAAGGACGTATGAGGGGGCTAGTGCTGTTGGGAGAACGGAAGAATTTCCTATTACCATCGGGGTGCATCAAGGTTCCGCACTTAGTCTTTTTCTCTTTGCTATAGTTATGGATGAGTTGATAAGGGATATTCAGGGCGACATCCCTTGGTGTATGATGTTTGCTGATGATATTGTGTTGATTGATGAGACAAAAGAGGGGATGGAGAGAAAGTTGGAATTGTGGAGGCAGACTTTAGAGACTCGTGGGTTGGCTGAGCAGGAGTAAGACTGAGTATTTGAGGTGTCAGTTCACTAAGGTGGCGGGGTTGAGATCGACAGAGGCGGGGAGTATTATTTTCGATGGGAATGTTGTTGAGGGTTCGGATTTATTCAGATATCTAGGATCTATTATTCAAAAAGATGAGGAGTTAGACGGAGATGTGGCTCACAGAATTAAAGCGGGATGGTTGAAATGGAAGAGTGCTTCAGGGTTTCTATGCGAGAAAGATATGCCCCAAAGATTAAAGGGAAAATTTTATCGCACGGTAATTAGGCCTGTCCTACTTTACGGCTCCGAGTGTTGGGCCGTGAAGCATTGTCAAATTCAAAAGATGAGTGTGGCGGAGATGCGCATGTTGAGGTGGATGTGCGGACATACAAGGAAAGATCGGTTAAGGAATGAGGTGATTAGAGAAAAGGTAAAAGTGGCGCCAATAGAGGACAAGATGATGGAAAACCGACTAAGATGGTTTGGCCATGTGAGAAGGAGACCTATGGACGCACCAGTTAGGAGGCTGGAGACTTGGAGAACAGAAAAGGTCCCTAGAGGCAGAGGAAGACCGAGACAGACATAGACATGGTTGAGAGTGTAGAGCACGATATGAGAGTTCTGGGGCTTGAGGAGAGTATGGTGACGGAGAGGGTACAATGGAGGGAAAGGATACATGTGGATTTTTAGTATTTGATGTTTTTTGACAGATTTAGTGTTTTTTTATTTAATTTAAAAAAATTAAATTATCTATTCTTCTCTCCTTTATTACATTTTTTCACCAACCACTTTCTTATAGATTTTACCTGGTTCATTCCGGATCCTTAACTCTATTTCGGTTTTTAAAAATCGTTTTAATCTTTTCTTTCGATTTAAATTTTAAGTTTTTATAAAAGAAAGACGGAATTCGATTTTAAAACCCCTAAGTTTACCTTGACTTTCCATTACATTTTCGTTCTTCCTTTTTGTTTTTCATCTTCCCTTTTTTTATTCGTATTTTGAGGCGTGCGTTCACCCATGGACGGTTCGAAAGGATGATTCATGTCAGCCGACCCCAAATCATTTTGGGATTAAGGCTCTGATGTTGTTGTTGTTGTTGTTGTTGTTGTTGATACTTGGTTAAAACAATAAATGGAGAAGACATCATCATATAAATATATGGGTTAGACGTAAAGACAAAAGCTTTACCTCCAACCAGAAAACCCATTTTTCATCGCTAGCACCACTGAGTCTACATATGTATGAAGGAGGGCTACCTCCAAGTACCTCCGGAGCTGTAGCATAATTAAAAACGACAATATTAAAGTTAAATAACAATATGTTCTGGAAGGTAAAGCCTTAAAATATCACCTGGTAATGTGTTGTCAGCAAAAGACCAGCCAGATAAGGGACCAGTGACATTGAGAACAGTTACCCAAACCTCTTTTAGAGACCTGGAGAAGACAGTAAACGCAAAACCTCATGTTAGGAACAAAGGACCAACACGAGCAACATAATGCAAACTAGTCATGAATTTTGTAACTAATAAATCTAGATTTACTGCAGATGCTTCACAAAAAAAAAACGACATAATGAATCAAATAAACAGTAAGCTCAGCCTGCATTCATTTAACTCTGAGCCTCACGCACTTGTTTGTGAAACTAACACGTTAATTACAGAATTATACGAGGACTACATGATTGATTGGATTGGTCTCACATGTGAGACCGTCTCGTCTCATACAATACCCACTACAAAGCTTATTATAATGAGTTGGATGTCATGAACAAACTGCAATGCAAAGAAAACCTGCAATCGCAGATACAAATCTGGACTAAATAGCCATCATCACTATAAAGTACCGTCACATATCTTATCTATCCTTCATGACTCACCAAGTCACAAATATATTTGGAGTTCTGTGCTCACCCTAAATTGAGTTCCAGGTGCACTTTGCGGTTGCCAGAATCAGAAAACTTTTCTTGCTTGACAGTAGACAGGTATGGAAATGATTCATACTGCAGCAGAACATTGTCATGTCTGGCTGGGAACTTCAAACTTCTTGAAAATAAAAATGAGACTGGGAAAACTGCCTGTGGAAAAGCAATACCTCAAATTATCAATTAAATGAAAACAGGCAATGTATAGCAAACACAAACACCAAAAAGTTACTATTCGAAAAGAGGCCCATGTGGGGAAAAGCCAAAAAGTTGAAATTCTGAAGGTACGCTATCTTTTTTTTTCTTTTTTTGAGAAAAATAAGAGGCCCATGTGGGGAAAAGCCAAAAAGTTGAAAGAGGCCACTTAAGTTAAATTTCTGCTAGGCTGCAAGCAGTCGGAGCCTTTGAAATCTATGTGCTTAACTAGTTAGCTGAGCCCTGGTCCGTGTGGCCGTGTAAAAGAAGCGTGGACACATCACACTCCAAATAAATTTTTACTATTCGAAAAAGACGTGCAGATGTCCATTACAAAGCATGTGACCCCGTGGTATTAAATCTCACTTTTAGAATTGATCTCAGAATCACTCGCCATGGCCAAATCCGGTCATTGCGGCGCAAATGCGCCCAATATTGCATCTAAATGCAATCTTGCAACCATCAAAACCTTGAAACCTTGGGTATGATGCAGATTCACAGACGAGACATAATTGCATGCAAGCGATAGATGAACTGTAGTCAGCACATAGATACACCAAGGAATTTGCAACGACAGGATTAATGGCTCCTAACTACATTTATGGGTAACTCTGACAATAAACACGGAAAACCAGTAAGATTGCCTAAATATACTTCCTCCGTCCAGCATTATGTATCGACCTTGGAAAATGGACAGAAATAGGGGGTCAAAAATATATATAATCAGATACGGACTTGTATTAAGGGGGTGTAGGGAATAGAGGAATTTGAAAGGAAAGGGAGGAGAGGGCAATGGAAGGATGTAATTTCCTCTGTTTGGTTAGCAAAATGGATCCCTCTGTTCCCTTCTACAAGCCAAATTCTATACTTCCAACAAAGACGAGATTTGGACAGAAAACTGACTCCTTCCATTCCCCCTCCCCTCCCCTTCCCTATTTCTCCCTCTCCTTCCTTTCCCTCCTCTTTTGGGATCCGAACAAGGCCTAAATGAATTACGAAGTATCATTTTACACTTTCCATACCTTAAGGATGTGGAAGAACCAAATTGGTGTATTGACAATTAATTTAGGACCACTCTAATTGGTATACGATACAAATAATATTGCATTTCTAAGTTCTAACATGGTAGATTACTCAATAAACTGTATATTAAGGATGGACTAAAATTTCAAATTTCTGACAAAAAAACATTTACATGAATAGAAATATAACGTTGATGCAGAACAAAAGAGTTAGAGAAGCTAACGGAAATAAAGAAACTAAAAAGTCTAAACAATAGGTGGAGCTAAATAACTTACGAGCCATCTATCTTTTGTAGTCTCGTAAGAATATTCAGGACTAACTTTCAGGTGTTCCGCAGCCTCATGAGCATGGTTGAAAAGAAAAGGCAAATAATTGGAATCCACCACAGTAAATTCATAGCTTGAGCCCAGAATCTCCGTAGAATCTGTTGGAAGTAAGCAAGCATTTAATTGGATTGTTTGACATGGTGAATACATCAATGCAAGGATTGGGGAAACAACATTAAGAAAAGACCGCAAATGCCAAATACCTAGGTAGAGGTTTAGAACACACTCATGAGATATATTGTTTCCAAGTTCAGATTAATACCTGCAGTTAAGATTGTATGCTGCAGTAAAATCCTTTTAGGTGCATCAACGCTATAGGGGAAGAACCTTGATGAAAGTGCCAGGAAAATCACACTACAATGAACCAAAAATTGCACCGTAATGGATCTGGCTAACCATCCACTGATAACTGGCACCAAAGGACCCAAACACCAACCAGTTATAACACCAATTAGTGCTGCCACTATAATATCCTGCACAAAATATCCTGCAAAATGGTCATTCGATCAAAATCGCATGTCGACAAGAGACAACTACAAAAATAACTGTATTTGAAGGAGTGCACAAAAACTATGGAAACATAAATATCACCAGCTACATAGAAGTACAACGTAAGAAAGTCAATATAGCAAAACAAAACAAAACTCGTTTAGATAGGTACAAATTAATTATGTCCTAATGAGATAAAGGCAACAGAGGTGAAACTTTTTCAAAACAGAAAGACAAGCCAGACCTCATGATCTCCGTGAACACCTAAATGGAATAATGTCTATCACCAAATTCTTTTCCATTCCGAAACACAAGAATCCCACAACCACCTTTCAAAACAGGCCACTCTACTACATCAAATCTTATTCCCTTCCAAAACCAGAGCAAATATGCTTAAGAATGGTTCCCACAAGAATCTAACCAACAATCTTTCAACACAGCCATCTAAGTAGCAACATGACAAATGACTGTTCAGAGAACCAAATCATAAACCCTAAAATCCTTGAAACACAGTCAAGTAAGGTAGTGTCTAACTTTTGCTAATTAATACCCCCTAGGTTGTCGCATGCAACTCCAAAAGTCTAGAGTGGTATGCTACCTGAAGAAGGGCAGTGATAAGGTTTTAAGAGCATAAAAAAAACTAAGAGACAGGTATCTAAGAAGAAATTGAGAAAAGATGGATGTGTGGCTCCAGATACAATAACCCATTTGCACTATCTTTCAGTTCATTCAACGGACAGCAACCTAGCATAGCATAATGTCAAACAAGTCTACCTAGATACTTTCCAACTCCAACCACTCCAGCACGGGTTAGATGAAACTTGTACAAGTGCATTGAACCTAAAAGCCTAACTAAACATAACTGTCGAAATTTTTAATTCCATCTTTGGAAGAACTAAGAGCACATCGTCTGACAGCCAAATGGATCTATATAAAAACTTACCAAAAGGAGGTGGAACAGAGCCCATCATGCCCATCTTCTCAATTAAAAATTGTATGAGAAACCCACCAAAATGTACCGAAAATGTCATGCATGGTAGCAAAGGAAATATATAGACTACCACTGACCTACATGACAATGTCAAATATCAGGCCAACATTCTATCATACATTCATACTATTCATATCCACACTTATACTAACTGAAATCAAACACATTTGACCTTAAAGATTGGCTATTGGTGCAGAGCAATTGACTACACATCCATGCCAACAACATAGAAACTGCAGTAAAAAGGGTCAAGAAGCCCCCACCAAGCCCGGCAAGAAGGAAAACCTGAAAGAAACATGTGTAAATTGAGGATTCACAAGGTAATAACTCAAATGATAATAAGCAGCGGTAACTGCAACGCATACCAAAGTTAGCAGAGCATAATAACCAAATGCTCCCCAAAACCTTGCTCTATCGGCCAGTCCCTGCACCATTTTACCACATTAGCAAAGCAAACAATATATACAGATAACAAAACAAGTTTGTGCCAAATTCAGAAACATTCCAATTTCCAAACAGAAATCTATAAAAATAACTTAGCCAATGATTGGGTCATAGAACTGTTGTATTAGCGTTCTTGGCTTCTTGCCAATAAACTTAAACGAAAAGTCAAAAGGCAGTACTTAATCACAAGTATCAACCGTTTAATATTGAATGACTAGAGGAGTTTTCCAAATGCTCTCCATTATTTAATACACAAAGGGTTTTGAACAAAAAGTCAATCATGTTTTTCTACAATACGCACTATGTATCATAGACATTCCTTTCCTAATGTTGAAATGACAAATCATACAGCAGAAAAACTCAAACAGCTGGTAAGAAAACTAGGAAATTGCAGAGCCATTGTCAGATATATTTAGATAAACGTGAGCCCTATACAGCAAACTTTGTTTTTTGGGCACTTTCCATATCATAAAAGAGCCAATATGTCATAAATTCCAAAGTAAGTGAAAAAAAAGAGCAACAAATGATGGAAGTTAGATCACTTCTATATACATAAGTTATAAGAGAAGGATGAATAGTGAACCTCTTGTGACTTTTTGTGAACTGACACATCTTGCGAAAGATTAAAGTTTCTGAATAGATATCTTGGAAGCAAAAGGCCAACAACAGAGCAAGGGACAAACATCAGAAACGCCAAGTAAGGATTAGCGAACCTGCAGATTAACTAGTTAAGAAGCTGCATGAAATGAAGGGGGGGAAAAGGGGGGAGAGAAAGACAAGTGAGAAAACAATGGGTCTTTTACCCAAATAACCATCCTGACAAAACTATTTTCCAAGATAACCATTTTGTATAATTATTTTCCAAAATAGCAATGATCAAACCTTAATTAAATGGTGTTTTTCCTTCTTTTTCTTCTCAAAAATTCTATTCAACCAGCTCTTGCCCTTTCTCCTCCACTTAGATCAGTTAGTCATGTAACAATAGATGCAATGATAAAAAATAATTTGGTACGTAGATGCAATGATACTTGTAAAAAAAATTATTTTTAGCAACTCGGACTCGTATAAGTTGTAATAGGTGTAATTTCTCTCCAGACCTTCATTATCTCTCGACCTTATTATCTCCCATGATTGTCCTAGAGATTTGATGATGAATAATCGCAAAAGATGAACGAAAATGTCGAGAGTGTATCTGTCTAAATTTGAATCGATGTGTTAAGTCAATCTATTTGTGGAAGTCATAAAATCCGTAAATCTTGACATGTTATCCAAAATGACTAGCCTGAAACAACCCATAAATTGAATACGAATAATAAGTTATTCTCTCTAACCGGATTCAACCTGTAAATTTAAATTGAATCATAAGCGATTAACTTTATGCCGTAATAAGTGACAAGAATCATAAGTAACTGGATGTGTTAATTGGTACTCAAGCAAGAGGGGCTATGGAAACCGACAAAGGGAAAAAGAAAGACTTGTTCAACAAGAGGTGGGTTTTGCTGTGTAATGATTTTTTCCTTTCATTTTGTGTTTTATCAAAATTATGGTTAGTTTGGTAAATAGTTTAGTTGAACAGTTATTTTGGAGAATAATTTCGTTACAATGGTTATTTTGGTAAAAGACCCGAAAACAATAGCATAAAAATTAAATGAGTAACAAGTGACCACCCAAATCCAAGGAAGACATAAAACAGCAGCGCAGATGGAAAAAGGAAGTTACAAGAAATTTCAAAAAAAATAAGGAATACGATGATTTTTCATGTTTCCTTCGAGTTTAAAATATCAAAAGATTAAAAGGCCTCATCGAAATGAAGATCTAAAGATACGAAATACTTGCTACTTTGACATGCTAAAATGGTCAAGCAAAAACAGATCAAGCAGTTCCGAGGCCCCTTCCCCTCAGCCTGTTTGGGTATGCTGTCAAATTGGCTTGATCGTTAAAAAAGAATAATATAAGTTGCCATCACAATAGACAGCTTACTTCCCTCTCATATAACAAATTACCAGAATACCAGTTACTGCCCTCATTTTGCAATCATGGTCAAAAGGTACACACTCCAATCGTAAATAAAATGAATGCTGAATATATTTAAGATTAAGGCAAATCACAGACTGAGAAACCTTGAAATCCCTAAAAGGCAGTACCCAAAGTTAATACTAACAATTTATAGCCATAGTCCTAAGACTCGTAACATACAGATACATAGTAAACAAACAAAATGATGGCCTCATACCAGTTCATCGCATGACTCGAGAAAAGCAATCTTAAGATCGCAAAAAGCACTGGAAGAACAACTCCCATTATGATTGCAATGAAGTGATTCAACATTCCTGTAAAATGCCAGTATTTAGAATCATATCAGAAAATAACCCATACTGCCATACATCCGACAAATTACACACGACATTTGTAACAATTTTATTCAAAAAATAGGTGAAATTATAAATATTCCCACGATTCAAACTTCAAATTAAACGTAGGACTACCAGTAGCCATTTACCTTTCAACAAGTCAATATATGTTGCAAGAAAAGAACAAAGTCCATTATCTGGGAAATGGAAGATGAATGGAAGAAGAAGAAAGATAACAATCGGAAAACTATGGAGAACTGCAGCTACCCTTTGTCGATAAATGACCTAACAACCAGAACGAAAGCAACGAGTCATTTGGAAGTTGAATATCATCAGCTACACAACTATAAGTGAACATATAGATATTAGTGAAAATTAACCACCGAGCTATAGTTTACCATGAACCATGTCATATAGTCGAAGAAAATGGTCCGCTCCTCATGTGGGTCCTGACCAGCAGATTTGAGAAACTGGCGGTCACTTGAATTCATTAACAAAGGGGAACTTGCAAAGGCCTTTACTACACTGAACAGATTGTCTCCACGTGCTTGTATGCTTCCAGGTCTGATACCAATATCACACAAGTAAAGAGCAGCAGCATCAAAGTAATCTCAAACTCAGTTTCAGAACAAAAAAAAAAAGAGTATGTACCAAGGTAGCAATACAATGCATACAATAGTCTTTCCAGTGTATCATAGGAAGTGTGATAGAAGTAGCCACCAAGGAGGTAGATTACATCAAGTCCAGGAATATTGCCAAAATCTTGTGCAAATATTCTGTAATCAGTGTCACCAGGAACAAAACCAAAAACATCCTGCATAAAAATGTTTGGTGACTCTTGTCAGTTTAACCTTGGTACGTCACAAGAGCCAAATTGCAAAAAGTACTCCCAAGTCCCAATACAATAAGCAACATGAGCTTCAAGCATTTATCATGCCATTAATTATGAATGAGGATCAGTAATCAATTCTGCATGATTCCAATTTTAAAAGCAGAGGAAGAACTGCGCAAAAACCTACAATTTTCTCACAAGAAGGTTGGTGGTTGACCTATTTGGCCTTAACAAAAACTTCAATTCTTTAAATGGTAGGGAGAACAAAGGCAGCAAGGCAGCATAGCTGCTGAGAGTTTTATAGATAGTAACAGTTGTGCCACAAGTCCACAACCTAGAAACCTAGATGAAGAGGCAATGAAATTTTTTATCTACCTGAGCGCTGCTCTGGGCCATAGGATATACAGCCGACTCAGCATATACGAGAGAAGGCCAGGATCCAGGTCCAGATTGGCAGACTACATCTGTAAATGGGAGGAACAATGTAAGCTTTCCAGTAACAGTAAAGGATAAGGAAAATGTATATTGAACAATTGAAGTGGAAAGAAAAAGAAACAATACTGCCTAGACAGAACCATATAAGAGAGAAACTAGAGAGACAGGAAAAAAAAAAAAAAAAAAAAAAAAAAAGTTGCCCAACCATTACATATAGCATATAATGATGACAATGAGGCAACGCACGTGAAGGGTTCACATACCAGGGGTATCTCAAAAACGTCATACAACACCACAAACTTCTATCATGAGTCACCAGTATGAATATTATACCAGCCAGCTAAGCACATGATACCTACGCATCAAAAAGAGCTCCAATCTAACTATAGCCACGGCCACCAAGTTAAGCAACTTATTTAAATTGGTAAGAGTTGCTAGACTGCAAATCAAGGGATAAAGAAAATGTGCACCTGTATATGGTGCCGTGTTTTTGTAGAATACTGATCTAAGATATTTATTAGTAATGGCCATCAAGATCACTTAAAGTTTGGGAAAATACACTGATTCATTATAAACGGACACTCAACAGGAGCACACTCTTATGATCTTATTGCGTTATAGCCTTATAGGTGGTTTTGAAGCGGTATAAATTATGATTGAGCTACCACAATTTTTTCATGGGTAAGTTATAATACTAATCAAGGGACATTAAGGGGTGATGGCCATAAACAAAATGACACCCTGGAAACAACACCCAAAAAACGACGCCAAAATACGCAGTGAGATAGATAATTCCGCTCTCTAACTATCATGCATAATCTTATCTACAAATAAAAATGAGGGAAATAAGAGAGAAAAGACAAGTCTCTGTTTGGGTGAAGCATATGGCTCCAAATGTATAATAGCTTCAAAAAAATAAAACTTGAACTCTTGATATGAAGAGGCAACATCATCACAAATACGATTGTTCTTTCAATCCAAGTACACCGCCCAATAGCCAAAGGAATAATCTTCCAAACTTCGGCAACCCAACCTTTTTTTATTCTTCTCTTCCAGTACACACTACATCTTTCGCCTTTCAAGGATGAACTACCACATTTTTAGCGAGGAGGAGAATAAAGTGAAAAGCATTTACACATAATACATAAACCTGACTCTAAAATTACGAATAAAAATGATTTGCAAAAGATATAATCAGTAAAATCTATCCATCATTAACCAACATAGTCAGCATCATACCAGGTCCGCCACTACCAGAAGCTTCAATGTTTATGAAAGCTCCAATCGTATCCCGCCATCTATGAGTAGTGATGAAGCCATGTGAGCCCTGGACGATTTTACAAATTGAAACAAATGAGAATCACGTGTATTTACAAAGATGGCTCCGAAGAAACAACTAGCTTAAGAAGCAGCAAAATATAAGGGATGTCTGGTACAACATCTTAATGATGCATGTCTATAAGCATGTAAGCGATGAAGATAACAAGTAACAACCGTGATACTACAATTTATAGCATGGCCACTAAAACTAACATAGCAATTATAATCATCTAGATAATGGGAAATGACAGGACATTGAAGTTTGAGCTTACCAACATAAAGAGTTCTTCAGCTCCGTTAAATAGGAATATGATCGGTTGAGGAGGAATCCAAGCAGAATCGACTATTAGTCTTGCTAACTCTAGCATCGATGCTGTAATAAACTAACATTAATAATTTAGTCTATGTACTTAATTAATGTAAATATGATAAATAATTAAATATACATTTGAGTGTTTTTTGCCTACACCCCATCTTTCAAGAATATGACTGGAAATATACTAAGCGCCTAGTTGGAAAAGCTTTAAAAAAAATCAACAGAAAGACGTACCAACACAAGAACCACAGTCTGCAGCTCCAGGAGAGCTAAGAGCACTATCAAAATGGCCATTTACCAAAACTGAAGCATCATTTTCCGTAGAATTTACAGATGCTATTCTATAAAAACGAAAGAGTAAAAGTCAAAAATTAATACTGCGGGACTTGATAACTTAGATACCAATTTGCATGTAATGACTCACGAGTCACGATGAGCAAATATACAAATATACCTCATGACGACATTGGAGTGAGCCCTATAAGCCAGAGATATGCTGTGACCTAGAAACATCATGTTGAAAGACCCATTAATCATACTTTCTTCAACCTCAATCCTGCAAAAAATTAACTTATCAGCATATTGAGTCCCGAAAATAGATGAATGGAACAAATGAGCTCAAATTAAGACAATAAGGGTTCACGGAATCGGTAGAAACATGGACACCAGGATGTACAAATCTCAACGGGTCAAGATATGATGAAAAATACATCTAGACTTCCCTAAGCCCTTGATACTCGCTATCGGTGAGATTTATAATTGTTAATTGCCTATGAGTAAAGAGCATGATATCTTACCAACAAGAAGTACAAATCTCGACTGGTCGAGAGGACAGTCATGACAAGAATGTTACACTAAGGTTGTACAACACTGAGCTACTTCCAACAGAAATGAGCAGTTTCAAGAAATATCTTGTCTCTATATTTACCAAAGCCAGCAAATTTTCTTTACAGCAGATTTAAGAACAAATGGGGATCAACAGAATTTGCTAAGTGCGAACATCTACTTTTACTCCGGTCCCCAAAAAATAGAGCGAAACAATGCTGCCCGCGAAACAGAGATTGTTCAAATTGGTTATGGGATCATTTTTTTGTTAAGAAAAATTGATTGAGAAGCACAGAGATAACAATTAAGTCACCCTTTAGGCTTTAACCCAATATAAGCAACAATTACAAATGATTGGAGAGAGCAGGCAATTATCAGTCCCGCGAATAAAAATGATCTCATTTTGCATGTAATCGCTCCACCTTTCCTATCATTCATTACTACCCAAACAATTACATGTATTTGGCAGGCAGTACAATTTACAGAAATTTCACTCTCAAAACGAATTCAATTGCATATGCCATAGTCCGAAATCTCATCCTACTAAAACCAGTCGAAATGCATAAATAAATAAATAAACCAACAAACAACAAATTGTATTAGAAAAAAAGTAGAGAAACAATTAACCAACCTATAATTAGAATTAGCTCGATTTTTCAAAAACTCAAGTTGGCCTTTAATATAATCAGCTGCTTGTCTCAATCCTGGACGTCCCTCCTATCAATGACAATACAGATACCAAACTAATCAGACAAAAAAATTCGTTCATCTCAAAATTATCTTCCTACATTTTCCCTTTCCAATACAAAGATTTCGGCGTAAACTTAATCTCGGTTTCCCATTTTTCACAATTCAATTACAATTGGGTTCCGTGTAAAATGGACGATGACTTTGAAATGGAGGGAGTAATTACATGACGACCATCAATATCTTTGGTCAAAACATGAAGATGTTGAAGAGCACGAGCTTCGGAGAATTTATCGAGAGGAGCGTTAATACCGAGAGGAGTAATAAACTTCAAGTGAAGAACAGAGTAAACGAGTAACGCCATTAATCCATACATTAGAGCTAGTGATAATAGTAATTTAATTGCGGCACCATCTCCAGGCTTTAATTTAAACATCGCCATTGATGAGCAGGATTGAAGAAATCGGATTGGAAAGATAGGGGAAGAAGAAGAAGAAGAAGAAGAAGAAGAAACCCTAGGAGATAGAGAAAAGAGAAGACCAAACGAAAATGATGAGAAGAGTGATTGATTAGTTGGTAATCTCAGCTTTGGTCTTTACTTTGACGCTAATCCCGTCAAAATCTCAGACACTTCACAAAAAGAGAACAATGGGGACTACGCGTGTCTTCCCACTCACCTCTCAACGATGATTTTATGAGAGGAAACGATATCCGTCATGAGCAGTTCGCGACGATTTCCCGTCTTCAATGAGATTTTGTGTGGTAATCTAGGGATGGTGGGAAGTGTGTGTTGTTTTTAAACAGTCGTCAGGACTCGTCACTTGAGAAGAGACGTATAAGTCAGACATGGACATCGTCACATTTTATGTCGCACCCCATTTCCCTTGTTCACAAATTATTCACAAATAAATTATTCACAAATTCTAACTTGGAGGGACGGTTTCTCAGGACATTAGCAATAGAGGTTTATCAAGAGGTTTGTAGGATGACATGTCCATTTTTTTAGAGGTTTGTCTACAAACCTTCTATTGTTGGTGATGAGGGTTGAGGTTCATGGATGAAAGGGGTTACAAATTAGTATCCAGGTTTGTGGAGAGAGAATGTGAGGGAATAAATAGTATAGTGGGCCATGGTATGAACCTTGAAGAGGTTTATCTATTGTTGGTATGAGGTTTGTGCGTAAATGAGTTTGCATATTATCTTATGTGGCATGAGAACAAACATATTGAAGGTTTGTCTATTGCTAATGCCCTTACTACAATCCGTCTCATTGTAGACGACGCTGGGGACGTCTTAAAACAAATGGAGGTTTAGTGCAACATAGGAAAATGAGGTCCCAAATATAAATGCATAAGTCTATTATAGTTCGATGTTTGTATTGAATTTCATTAATATAGCTTGTAATCCGGTGACCAAAAGCGGAGGCCTGGTTCCCACGCCCGTGGCCTTAGACACCCCTAACGGACACTATCCGTCTAAAGCAGTAGACGGATACTGGCTCTCACAAAATGCAAGTGGGAGGATAAGTGAGGGTATCCATTTCCCACTCACTTGCACTACTCACTCTCATTTTGTGAGAGGGACACTATCCGTCTACAGCTTTAGACGGATAGTGTACGTCTAAAGTGAAAATCTGTGTTCTTACTGAGTTATGTTAAGATTATCAGTAAGACTCACCAAAATTTTAAGACTCTGGTACATCAGTTTTCCACTAACTTTTATTATTTCTTTATTATTCAGATTCAGCTCAAACTTCATACATTATTAGTAAGACTCATCTCATACTCTACTTTTCCATTCCACTTCTTTTTTTTACAAACTTCAAAAAAAAAACAAAAAAAAAATGACACATGTGATCCACTCATTAGATAATTTCCTTTGAAAGTGGGTTCAAAACTCACCCAAAGTCTTAAGTTGAGTCTTCGATTTCCAAGATCAACTTAAGACTTTGTTAAGGCTTTGGTAGATTATTTGTAATCTTGAGTAATCTTGTCTTAAGACTTAACAAAGTCTTATCCCAAGGCTACCAATAATCTTACCCTTACTGAAAGACAACTTTATCGTATCTCTTTATATATTTTGGATTATTGTGTCAAAAACTACCTTTTATTTAGGGTCATTTGTGAACAACGACCTTTCCTTTTTTTTTGTCTTTCAACTACCTTTCATTTCTTCATTTTGCAAAAGACTACCAAAAATTCACTTCCGGCGAAAAAAGGTTAACTTCCGGCATTAGCTTGCTCTTTTCTCCTTTTTTCACACATATAACCCATATTTCTCTCGTTGTTCACCCAACAAAATCCGAAAAAACTTCTTTCCATGCCCAATATATTATCAAAAGTTTCTTCCAAACAATACCAAACATCAACCATCTCGATCTCCCTCTCCATCTCCGTCATCACCTTTATTGCCACCTTCACGGCTTCACCTTTGTCCTTACATTTCAACAACCTTATAGACTACTCATTATTCATTAACCTAATGTCCATCTAAGTCACATTAAAGTATCCTCTTTCTCTCTTTATGACATAGATGATAAGTATAAGAAAACTAATGAGATAGCAGGCAAGTGATCCTAAAAGACTAAGAGTGAATTCATGCTTAATTTTCAATAGTTAACACTAGGAGTTGATTTTGCCCATAAAACCATTATTAATAGATCATTAATGTTGAATAGCTATTTACAAGGTTAAGATTCATGTTGTAACACCCTCATATACCAAAATGTTTTACCAAGTACCACTTTAGCATATAAGGGTGCTACCTGAAGAGTCTATCCAAGTCGAAATACTCGAGAGGGGGGGAGAGAGTAAATTGAGTATTTAAAAACTTATGCCCACTTTTTATTTTATATCTAAGTAATTAATTATTTAAAGTTTATTGATTAAACTTTAACTAATTAACTAAACGATTATAAACGTAATAAAATGAACGATAAAGAAAATTGCAAGGACACACGATTTTTGAAGTGGTTCAGCTTCACACATCGAAGTCTACGTCCACTATTTTCGATTAATAATTTTAGTACCTTTTCCGGATTACAAAATTATCAACCCACTCATATAACTAACTCTAGCTATAACTCGATTTGAATATCACTAGATACTCGGTTTTGACTATCTTACGTTACTAAGAAAGCACTTGATTGCTCTTCTAGGTGTTCACACAATTGAACGAGTAGAAACAATATGAAGTACTATTATCTTATAACGTAACCTTAAAAATTAATACGCAAATCAAAGAGCACGACTTTTCATAAAGTCAAATGCAAGACAAATAAAATACTCGATTAGGATTTAAACTCAATTTGTTTGCAGAGAATTTTTATATTTCGGAAAAGCTAATTTAAATTAATGAACATCATGAGTATATATAGTAGAAGGGAGAAACTAGGGTTTTGGTCGAAACCCTAAGTGTGCCGTGTGGCATGGTAGATTGTCTCATAAGAAACAAATCTTATCTCTCCTTAATTTAATCTACTAAATATTTTGATTAAGTAAATAAAGTAAATCTAATATAATTGATAAGATATGAAAATATCTTATAGCAATATATTATGGATTTGACCTAATAACATTTACTTGCATAGGGAGTCAACTCGGCATCCACACGGCTTGAAGAGTCTATCGATCCGAAATACTCAAGAAGAGGGGGGGGGGGGGGTGAATTGAGGATAAAAAAACTTTTACCTCTTTTTCGGTTGTATATGTATAATTAATTATTTAAAGTTTATTGATTAAACTTTAACTAATTAACGAATAAGAACGAAATAAACAAACGAACGAAAGAGAGAGACGCACGGTTTTTGAAGTGGTTCAGTTTCACAAATCGAAACCTACGTCCACTATTCTCGATTAATAAATTTAGTACCTTTCTACGGATTACAAATTTACTAACCCAACTCGTACAACTAACCCTAGTTGTAACTCAAGTGAGTACCGTTAAATACTCGAGTGACTAACTTACGCTAATAAGAAAGCATTAATGATTCTACTAAAAGTTCACGTTAATGAACGAGTAAGAAATCAATTAAGCACTATTATCTTATAACGATAACAATAAGAACGAATGCACGAGTTTATAAAATACACGACCTTTCAAAAATAGCAAAACGGTTTTTATCAAAACGATTTTCTTTGCTCTTTAAAATAGATTGAAAGTATGCTCTGAGGTCTTAACTTTTAATGATGTAAAGTATGGAGTATTTATAGTAAAAGAGGAGCAAGGGTTTCGGTTTAGCAAAAACCCTAAATGTCGTGTGGAAGTCTTGTAAAGCAAGAAAGAATTAGGTTAAATCTTCCTTAATTCTTCTCCAAGACTTGCCTTAATAAATAATATCTTCCTATCTTAATAACTCACCAATATCTTGGAGATTAGGAAAGATAATATAAGGAGATAAAAAATCTCTAACAAATATTATCCTAATACATTAACCCTTATCCAAGCAAAGACTTATTGTGCAAGAAAGAAATTACTATTCACATTTTACTATTAATGGCACTGTTCACGCGGCACTATTCATCCCTAATATTTTTATAACATAGAAAGGAATAAATCAAATAATAAAGAGATAACAAATCTCTAATCAAATATTATTTTAAAGATTTACTCAATCTTTTCCTTCTATCTTTGCAAAAATAATATCTTATAAGTTAGGAAAGAATAAATCAAAATAATATAAAAGAGATATTAAATCTCTAATCAAATATTATAAAGATTTACATAAAACCCTAACTTGTACAAAGAGTAACCGTGTATGAGGAAAAAACGACTCATAAGCCTAATCATCTTTCACGAAAACCCTAGGTAAGATAAATTAGGTTTAGGGTTTTTTAGAGTATGTAGAAAATAGAAACCCTAATTAGCAAGATGCCTCAACTCATAAGTTGATTCAATCATAATTACTAATTATAAGCTCATAGTAAAACCATACTCAATATTAAAATAAGCTCCCTTGTAAAACTCATAAGTTGATTGAGGGCTTGATCTTAACATGTTCTTGTATACTTACATCATAATTCTTTAATGCTTGCGATTAGTAAGTCCAATCTAAAAGACTAAACAAACAATTACGCGCAACGAGTATATAGAATATAAAGCACTCTTGACATCATCAAAACACAAACATATATATCTATATGGTTCAACACGGCTCATTAGCCCATCTTAGCCGAAACCCTAGGTCAAAATATCAAGGAGTAGATTAGGGTTAGGTTTAGATAATTTAGCAAACCATAGGTAGCATGACGACTCATAAGTCGTTTTACTAACCAATAGGATAACGTAAATGATTCATTCTAAGCAAACCGTATTTCATCTCTATCATATACACACATGATTTCGAAACATATTTGAAGAATTTTATCTTTTGAAAATTGATTTTAAAATTATTAAAATTGTGCCTTTAAAATGCAACCCAAAGTTATAGTATAACTGGCTATAACCTTAAGTTTGGTAAGTAAAGTTATAGGTGAAATAGCTATAATTTTACCTTCCCAATATTACTTCTTAAGATACCGTTATTAGACGATGTCTTATACTAGCTAATCTTCATGGAGATCTTTAGTGGTAGGATCATCTCGTTATCTTGATCATAAGCTCTTCATCTTGAGCTTGTTATAGACTTGATAGAGCCTTTTGCTTGAGTGATCATCATACTTGAAACTTGTTACAGTTACTATGACGCTTTAAGAATCTTCAATGTTATAGCTCAAGCTGCTATAACATTACTTGAACGATGCTTCACAAATCTTCAATGATATAACAAAGGTTGCTATAACATTACTTGCTTAAATTGTAAACTTTAATCAATCTATTAAAGACTAAATAAACGATTACGAGCAAGAGTATATATAATATAAAGTACACACCTGTCATTATCAAAATTAATCATATATCTATATGGTCCAACACTACCATCGCGGTTGCCTGAGGTAGTATACATCATAGAAACAATAAAGAAATAACTTAATTAAAAGAAGGGATATTCTACATGGTACCTCTTAATTTTTCGACTTTCTACATGGTACCCCTACACTTTTTAAAACATACATGGTACCCCTAATTGTTGTCATTATCACTAAGTGTACCCTTAAACTTTATTTTCCGTCAATTAAACTCAATTTTAGGCGTTAAGTGATTACTTGGACATGTAACCAAACTTGTCATTTATTATCCCATGACATAAGGACTCTATTAGGCTCAATATCTATCTTTGGACGTGATAATTTGGCAGGGAATCAATAAATTTTCCGTCAAAATTTATTTAGCCCATAATTATCAATAAATATTAGGATCGAGATGGATATTGAGCCTAATAAAGTCCTTACACTACAACAAATCATCACTTGCGCCACAAATTATGCCACGGGAACTCATAATTCGTGGCTAAATTTTGCTTAGCCACGGGAAAAACTTATTCAATATTTTGGAAAAAATTTTATGCCACGGGATAACTTTTCCCGTGGCAAAAAGTCACTTCCGCCACGAATTAGGCTACACCCGTGGCAAATAATCATTTTAGCCACGGCCTATGTCACACCCGTGGCGAAATTTTATTTAGTCACGAATTGTTCCGTGGCAAATATTTTTTTAGCCACGAACAAACAAACACCCGTGGCGAGTATCTTTTCCGACTTAAATCTGAATGAAATTTAATCAAATATAATAATATGAAAATACATTTGAATATAAAAATTTAGAAACACTTTGATTAATTTAATTAATATTTTTTATTCTTTTATTTACTTTAATAAGAAATTTTAAAATTTTATAAACTTATATGCAAGCAAAGAAAAGTTTATCGTCTAATTTTTTGATTTTTTACAGATCACATTTATGTTTTGTAGGTTTTTCAAAATATTGATAATTTAAAAAAATTGTTTTAATATATACTCTGTTTATTAAAGTCGTGAATTTCTTTTACTTTTTTAAATTAAACTTTATAATCTTGAATAACAATCTTAAATGATCGTATCACATTTAAAGATATAGCATATCAAATTGAATAAAAAAGTTATTTACCATCTATCTTTGAAAATCCAAAATTAATATATTGTTAAACTATTTCATTCAAAATTTTATTTCCAACTTTATTTGTAGGATATTTATAGAAAAATTTGAATTTGATATAAAATTTATGGAAATTTCCCATGGTACCCTCGAACTTTGCCAGATTACGCAGGGTACCCCTTATTTTAAGTTTCTACATATGTTGCCCTTGTGTTTACCTTTTTCATTCCCAGAATACTCTTTGGGGAAATTTCGTCATAACGTCGTTACTCCTATAAGTAATTTGATGAGTAATTGTGTATGTTATGTTGTTATTGTTATATTATTTAGGTACTAAATGTTAGTTTATTAGACAAAATAAGGATTTAGGTATTATTAGATGATGAATTGATAGTGTATTAGATAACAAAAAAAGACGTCATAAGGCATATGAGTAGCGGCGTTATGACGGAAGTTTGTCAAAGGGTATTCTGAGACTGAAAAACGTAAATACAGGGGTAGCATATGTAAAAACTTTAAAAAAAGGGTACCATATGTAATCTGTCAAAATTGTAAAACATGTAACATTTATGTAATTAAATAGTACTAAAGGTAAGATTTGAAAGAAAAAAATAAACTTAAAAGGATTCAAAATGCTAATTATATCAACAAAGGTAACATTCAATTTCGGTGGCACATCAAAATAACTCTACGGATAAACGTGCGCAGGTGAGAGTAGTGTTGGGATGGGTGACCTCCTGGGAAGCCTCTCCGATGCTCACAAATGCATGACTCGTGAAACGGAATAACGTTCAAATGAATCAAGTTAACTAGCGAAACAATTACCTAGATTGTCACGGTTCCGTATATGATAAAATACCCATTGTGAAAAATAAATAAATTATTTTACGTTTTATTTATTTAATTTTCATATATATTGTTTGCCACGGGAATTATTTTTTCGCCACGGGAAATTTCTTTGGCCACGGGAGTTATTAGCCACGAGAGAATCCGTGGCCAAAAATTCAATAATAGCCACGTTCTTGTTTTTCCCGTGGCTATCCCTTTGCCACGGCCACTTGCGCCACGGAAGGTATTCCCGTGGCAAAATGATTTAGACACGGAAATTTAGTACTTGCGCCACGAATTTAGCCGTGGCCCAAGTGCTCATTTGTAGTAGTGTTATGTCATGGGATAATAAATGACAAGTTTGGTTACGCGTCCAAGTCATCACTTAATGCCTAAAACTGAGTTTAATTGACGGAAAATAAAGTTTAGGGGTACACTTAGTGATAATGACAACAATTAGGGATACCATGTATGTTTTAAAAAGTGTAGGGTACCATATAGAAAGTCAAAAAATTGAGGGGTACCATGTAGAATATCCCTTAAAAGAAGGTGATAAAGTTTAGAAGTTTCCAAAACAACTCCAAAGGACGACAGAAACAAATGTCATAAAAAGATCTAATGTCGGCTAAAACAACATGACGACTCAGTGATGACCGCGCCCATCTACGCCCCGTGAGCTATCCCATCAATCATCAACAATCATCACATGCTAAGCCAACTGCTCACCATCCCCGAATAGATCACCACAGTTTTGAAAACATAAAACGGGGTCAGTCAACCGTACAACCAAATCAATATACGCAGCGGAAATAATACAACAATATAAACAGCCGATCTCCAACTCCAACAATCATCAATCACTGACTACACACTAAAGTGTGTAGCCCTGCCAGATTACCAATCACAATAGATAACCCACACCGCCAAATCCCCGCTCATCGCAACGAGCGATCCCAGCTCTTTAATATGCACATCCCCCTTGTGACGGGAGTCACAAGAGACGAACATGGGTATGGAACCATCTCCCGACATAGTTCCACAACAATCATCCAACCAACAAATTTTCATTAATTCCAACAACAATTACATGCCAACAATCAATTATAAACAATTAATTAAGTTGTAAAGTCAACTGAGTAAGGAAACCCTACCTTATTCGCAATCCAACAATCACAGCAATAAAATCAGAAAGACTCATCTACGAACTCGTCACCTATACATACATCATATAATCAAAATCTACCCTAAACCCCCAATAAATCTGATTAGGGTTTAACAATAACAACAATATGACCATAAGACAAAAGTACGATGCTTACCGATGAATCGACGCGAAAGGAAGATGTAAAACCCCCTTGAATCCGGCTTTAGCTGTGATTAGAATGATTAGAGAAGTTGTACATAATTTAGGTTTTAAAAGAAGATTAAGAAATGATTAAGAACTGATAAAGCGTCTATATATAGGGATGTCAATTTCACCCGAATCCGCCTAAACCCGATCCACCCGAACAATTTAAACGGATGAAAACCCGAAGTAAATGGATAAAATGCGGGTGACGGGTGAATCGGGTGACGGATCGGATCGGATTCGGGTGGAGAGTTTTCATCCGTCACCCGATCCATCCACCCGGTTAGATTTAAAAATAATTAACATTCACCCTCCTTTATATACTCTTCCATCATTCTAAAGAAAACCCTAAACACATCAATCTCTCATTTTCTTTATTCACCGCCATCTTCTACTCTATCTCTCTCCCTCTTTATTTCCGACCACCGCTAAGTTTCAAAAACAACGCCCTTCTTTGACCTCCTCCAACTACCACCACTCACAGACCTCGTTCTAATTCGTCAAACCACTGATCCTCACCATTGTCCTCCGACCACTGCCTTAAACAACCAGATCTGCCTTACCGCTCAAGTATTTTGCCTCTCCATTGCCGTATTCGTCAACATAAGGCGTTCAACATTGAACTAATACTCCGTTTGTGCAGTTGGTTGTGGAATCAACAGATTTGCTTTTGTAATATAGTAAATAGTCCATTTTTGTAACACAAAATACTGAGTAATCAACTTATTCATCTGATTATTGGTGAATTCGTGTGTGTAATCGGACTTTTCTGCATCTAATTAGTACTTTTGTTAATATTTTTCTCATCCATTTATCACCCGATCCACCCGACTCACCCGCGGATGATGGATGGTTTGGATTCGGGTGGAGGGTTGGTCGGGTGATGGGTGGATCGGGTGGACTGGATGGATGCGGGTGAGGCTTCACCCGATCCGAAACCGACCCGTTGACATCCCTATCTATATATACTTCTCTAATTATTATAATCAAAACTGCGGATTAAACCTCCATCAGATTGGCAATTCGACCGAGTAATAACATACTCGATCGAGTTCTGACGTTCCAGAACCCATCCTTAATGCACCCAACAGCCAACTCAGCCGAGTAAGCCCTACTCGGTCAAGTTACCCCTGATCAGAAACCTGTGGTATTACAGTCTTCCCTCCTTAAAAACGAACTTCGTCTTAGAAGCTCACCCAAGTCCGACACAAAAGCAAAACCACAAGACCAAACAACTTGAAAAAAATGACCCATAACTGACTCGAAAACTTATAACAACTATAAACATCCCAAAAATGTCCCAAAACACATGCAGTTATCTCCTACCCCCCTTAAAAGAAACCGGTTACGACCCCGTAACCAACCATACATGATCGAAAAGATGAGGATAACGCTTTTTCATAACCTCTTCCGCTTTCCATGTAGCCTCTTAAACCTTATGATTAGACCACAACTGATGACTCATATTTGAGCACATTTAGTCCCCAAATTAACCTTGTTCCCATGCTTTATAGTGCATAATTGGGTCATTTACTATCTTTAGTTTCCCATTTTGCATATTCTTTGAGGTTTTGTCCCCTTTGGTAGGAAAGGAGTGCTAACCTTGCATTTACGTGGCGAAATGAAGCTAAATTGATCGCATATAATGACCAAGCATCAAAGAGAAGACATTACTAGAAGGCCTAAGTAGATAATAAAGTGAATTGGGCAATGATGAAAGGATCCTTGCATCCTCAACACAATCCTTGCGGATTGTTAAGGAGTAAAAAGAAGAGAAGCTGTCTGTCCCAGGATCCGAGTGGATTGCCACCAATCCGGGCGTCTCCCAACACCACAATCCGGGCGTCTTGTGCCCAGGACGAGCGTCCCACAGCAGCTCAATCCGATCGTCTCCTCCATGATCCGCTCGGATCACAAGTCAGAACCAACCGTGCAGCAACTCAAGACGCGCGGGACGAGCATATTGACGCGAGACTAGCAAGACGGATATGCTCATTTCCTCCGAGAGGAGCATTTCCTCAACTTTTCTTAAGGGTCTTAATAGTCATTTAAGCCCTTAGTAACCCTAATTTATGTACCTAATATTTAGTATAAATACCCCATTGTACTACCAAGATTAGCATCATCTCTTAATCAATCTTTAATCCATCTTAATTAATTCTTAATACTTGATAAAGCTAAAGTCGTATTACCAAATCAAAGTAAAACTATCTCAGGACTAACAAGAATAGCTAGTGATAAGACAGGTATCGAATCCACAGGGAGGCGGTAAAAGCTAAGTCTAAGAGTATTTAAGCTGTCTAGAAGTAACCGATTTCGGGGGGTTTTGTTTTGAGTTGATTCTAACAAACTAATTGCAATGTAAATAAAGGATGAATAACAATATTATTAAAAGTCTAGGAATTAGGTTCACTAGGTCAATCAGTCGGGGATTATCAATCAATTACTAGATTTATCAAGTTGTTTAAGGTCATAAGATCGGTCGACTCCATTATGCCCTTTAGATCGATTCTAATATGCGGTCGCTATGATTAGATACTTTCTATTTGATTATCGCACCTATATCAATTCTAACCCTATTCGGCGATAGGATCGATTCGCTACACTAACTAATAACTCAGGCCTCAAGTGATTAACTAGAAGAATTACAATAATCAAACAACAACTTTAATGATATCAATAGCAACTAATTGATTTTCCCTTTTTAATTAACCTAGATCCCCTTCATCCTAGATGAGGGGATTAGCTACTCATGATTATAATAACAACAACAAATATGATTAAAGATGAAAACATAATTGCAAGATGAAAACAATAATTGAAGAACATAAAACAATAATGATTAATTAACGAGGAAAGATTAGTACCATACAAGGAAAGATTAGGGTTCTAGAGAGTTTTCCAAAGAATATCCAAGCAAAATATAACGTAGTCCAACAATAAAACACGAGTCTTTAATTTATAACAAAAGATTAACGTTTTAGGAAATTCCGGAAATAAAACCCGCTGAGAGAGGATCCTCGATCGAGTCGCAAGTGACTCGATCGAGGACAACTACTCGATCGAGTCGCGATGACTCGATCGAGGAACTTGTTTCACAGGTTCTTTCTTCTCTTCTTTCACTTCTAGTCTTCGTGATTCCTCGTTTCCCGTGCCATGCTTCGTGTACTCTACCGTGCCGTCTCCGCTATGCTAATCTCGACTTGATCACACTCATATTGAGTCATTTCGCATCAAAACACAAAATAGCGGCAGATTTCGACAATTCATTGAAATAAAGCATATAAATGATATAATAGGCACGAAACGGTATGAAATATGATGTAAAGGGAGCTATAAAAGTATATATGAAAGTGATACATCAAACTCCCCCAAACCAAACCTTTGCTTGTCTTCAAGCAAAGCAATCGAAAGCAAAACAAAGGACAACAAACATATGGTGAATGAATAACTCAGAGCAAATGTCTAGGCACATACAAGACTCAGCTGTCCATATCTATAACAAAGTAATGACCGAAGTTGTGCTAATAAAACAAATTCAAAAGCACGGGTAATAGACTAACGCAACTCTTACTCAAGATGTGACATGATACCGAGACTCAACCAAATACCTTTCAACCTTGCAAGACCATTTTGTCAGATTCTCGCGGTTTCACTCATGCACTCATAATGGGTGAGATATATGTAAGATAGAAAGAAGTAAGACTCTCACTCAACTTATGAGATATGCATGCAATCTAATGTGATAAGAGATTCTCCAACTAATACGCATTCACGAAACAGACCAAGTACATGTATCAAGGACAGAATGGTGGTAAAGTGGCATGGGTATAGAAGTGGCTTGTGCAAAAGCACGTATGGATATGTGAGGCTCAGACGGTAGTCGCAGCACCAGACCAATAGCCAAATCTTAATAAGAAATAAAACAAACATCCAGCTGGAGAAATAATCTCAACTTTAACAACATATGAGAGAAATGTAAAGGCTCTCCAAATGTGCATTAGACTCCAGTAATTACCACACACGACCTCCTAACAAATCCGAATGAAGCATACATTTTTTCTTCTTTTCTCTTTTGAATCTTTTTTTTTGAAACTCTTTTCTTTTTCATCTCTTTTTCTTTTCTTTCTTTTTTTTTTCTTTTTCGAGACTTTTTTTTTTTCTCTTTTTTTTTTTTTCGCTACTTCATAATACTTCTCCTTTTCAACATAAGAGGTCACACAATTGCTACAAAAAGATAGCTACTACCCACATGACAATAAAAGTCCCAACCCAACCAAAGTAGCTATAACAATAAGGCTCAAACAACTGCGACTGTCCCGAAAAAGGTAGGCAAATTCTGGTATGTAGCTAAGAAATAGGATATAAAATGGCTACACGGTTCAAACGGGCTAACAAAACTGGGTAATGTAGGGCTTATTTGAACAATAAGAATCGCCTATCCACATGTGCTTAATCAAATGAACGCGCAAAAGCTAAGAAACTAATGTCACACTTATGCAGTTTGATATTACATATACCACAAGGAGACCACACTCATTAGCCTAAATAACAATGAGACCGGTTTATTAATGTTCCCGGCCTAGGAAGCTCTAAAGACCTCAGAAATTTAAGTGGTTTACCAACAAAATAAAGTCAAGTCTACTCGGCATAAGGCATATTGTGATGGTCAAGACTTGAGTAAAGAGCTTTGGTCATCATAGCTAACAGGTCAAAACAATGTACATGAACAACTAAATGAGACTCAAATGCAAAGACAAAGCAAGTTATCATCATTGCTATACAATTCACCAAGACTCGACTCAAAATAAAGAAAAGTAAATAAAAACATGTTTTTGTATTTTATAATTTTTTCAATTTTTTTTTTTTTTGAATTTTCTGATTTTTTTTTTTTTCACACAACAATAAATAAAAGCACACAACAGAAATAAACACACTCCCCCAAACCTAAATGTCACAGTGTCCTCATTGTGACGCCTACAGCATAGCAGTCACACAGAAATCCAGCAACCTATGGGACACAACTAACAAAGGGAAGAGGGTAAAAAGGAAATGCAATAAAAACAAAAAGAAAGATAATACCAATTTGTAATGTAGTAGCCTCCCCAAACCAGTGGAAAAAGAGGGATGTAGTGACCACCGTGTCACTCAAGGCGTCATCAACAAAGAGCATCAAAGAATATCGGCCAGATATCATCAAAACCATCAATCTCGGCATAAAGGGACATCAACTCAGGATTAGGAACGGCACTACGACCACGACCTCTACCGCGAGTGGCTCTCCGAACACGGCCTCGACCACGAGTGCCTCCAGTAGCAGCAGCAGTGGAAGTAGAAGCACTAAACTGGCCAAACGGGCCTCTCTGGGAACAAGGGATACCGGTGTCCTCCGCAAAAACAGAAGTAGGCTGAGGGGGGCGGACTGGAGTGTAAAAGGGACGGCCCAATGCACCGAAGTCGGTGCTAAACTGTCCAAACTCAGTGGGAGTCACTCCGTAAAGATGGAACACACGGCTATCGTCACCAGGAGTAGTGTAGTAAGAAGGTGACACGCCGCGATACTGCCCCCCGGAAGCTAAAGTCATAGCCTCCATCTGTTCCCACATCCTCCTCTCTATCAAAGTAGTGTTGATGCCCATATGCATCCTCACTTCCCGTTCAATGACGAGATCAAAATGGTAACCTAGAGCATAGCCTGAAGTGGGATAGGCCGAAGGAGGTAGAGGAGGAGCGGGCTGGAATGAGCCTGGCAGATGGGTAGTGGGTGCACGTCGTCTCCGGCGCCCGCCGGTGGTGGTAGTAGTACTAGACCCAGGAAAAGTAATCAAAAGGTCCTCAGGAATCAGATAAGTAACGGGTGGTGGGCGCACCACAGCCGTACTCTCCTCGAGGGGGTCGACAGCAGGCAAACGGGCGCAAGGAAGAAGCATGTATGACTCACCTCGGACCCTCCAGTAATGGTCCTTCCCATTCTTAATATCAAGATAAGAAATGTCATAACGAAGGTGGTCATCATCAACAAGTGGCTCATAATCAGCCATGGGCTCATATGGGTCATCACCCTCAAAGTCACAAATGTACTTGACCCTAGCAATCTTGGTGACAAGAGCACCACAATCAAGGTTCCCGTACCTCCCAATCATTCTATCAAATGCCGAACACACAAGAGCAGGGGGAGAGAATTGGAATGTCTCCTCCCTATAAGGATTCAAGTAACTAGCAAGTATTAAGACCTCAATAGTGGAGGTCTTGCTCTTGTCGGACCGGCCATATAACAAATAGCTCAAATACCTCAAAAACATACGAAGACAAACATGTTGGACATCTAACAAAGCCATAGCACGACGTCCGCATCCATATAACCATAAATAATGGAAAATAGCGAACGACGACAACCCACCAACACCATACAAGTCCCCGTCACAAGATGCTTGTCTAATCCCGATTTCGTAAAGACGGTCAAAGGTTAAAGACCGTTCAACATTAAGCAAACGAAATTTGATGAGATGATCACCGGGAAATAAGTAAAAGAGCTAAGAAATTCGAGAGTTAGGGCGGGGTAAGATAACTCATGTAGCGTGAAAAGACCACTGAACCAACCCAATTTCATTAAACATACCATACATGATGTCATCGATCTTCAATGTGCGCAAAATTTTCCTATCCACGCATCTCGTGGCACTCATAGACTTAGTTAGCGGTATACAAACCTGTCTTTTCGGGCTTTGTCACGAAATTCGATAAATGGATAATCGTCTAAAGGAGACAAATCATCCTCCGAAGACACAATCTCCTCGGAATCACCTCGGGTTCTTTGAACCAGGGCTCTCCTTTCTCTAGTCCTCTTATTTCCTTGCCTTGAAGTCGACATTAGCTACATAAGAGCAAGTAGAAAATTAAACTTCAACAATGGCATAAAAACAGTCCCGTTTTTGGCAATAATGTGTCCAAAAAAATCAATTTTTAAGACTCCAAATGATAATGAAAGCATCCAAAAACATAGGGGAACATGAGTATGTATCAAATATGTAAGATTCCAAGCAATAGAACACAATTCTAACCAATTTAATGCAAAATTTCTACCCGGATTTTGAAGAACCCTAATTCCCAAATTAGCAAATTAGGCATGAATTTCAACAATTAAGGGGCTAGAAAGCAAGGAAATAGCAATTATATACTAGCAAGGGAAGATTCAATACAATAAACTCAAGAAATAAGTAAGAAAAATCAGATTTTTCGAGACACATAAAGGCAAAATCGCGACTTACCTGAGCAATTTAAGCAATGGAATTGAGAAAATAAGCACAAGAGAACGATTCAAACAAGTAATAAACAAGTAAGCACAAGTTTTAAGTGAGTTTTGATGATGATTGATGATGAAAATAGAGAGAATGAGTAGTAGAGGAGGTAGAATGCAGGAAAGTAGCACGAAAAGAAGAAGGAAGTTGAAAGAAATTTGGATAACAAAAGCATAAAACCGGTGAAAATAAAACGCGGAACCCGGTCTAAATTGGATCCTCGATCGAGTCGCAGCTGGCTCGATCGAGGAACCAATTTCAGGACTACCTAACTTTCGTTTTAAACTTTTCTAAATTCTTCGCAGGTTCCTCGATCGAGTCGCAGCTGACTCGATCGAGCTGATAGGTTCCTCGATCGAGTCGCCTCTGACTCGATCGAGGAACCAGCTGAGGGCTCCTTTCTTCGTCTTTTGTTACTCATAACTTCAATCCCGTCAAAATTCCTGCAAAAGACACTTGAAAGCATATCAAGTACCCTCTCCTCGTCTCTCCAAGTTCAAGGAAACATAAAAACAAAAGCAATACGTGAATTTAAATCCTAATTACAAACTAATAGTTTACAAAATCCGAGCTGCCTCTCGGTAGCGCTGGTTTTTGCGGTCCCGCACGACCGTAATTCTTCATCAATGAGAAGAATCAATGGGGAAGAGGTCAAGAGCCTCTATTACCCCCACAAAAGCACCTTCATAGTACGTTTTCAAGCGTTGCCCATTCACTTTGAAGGTCTTTCCCGTGTCGAATGCGGTGAATCGACCCAAATTTGTTCACATCGATAAAGAACGGTCCAGGACCATCTACTCTTCAATTTACCCGAAACAAGCGCAAACGAGAGTTAAATAAGAGAACTTTCTCACCAACATGAAATTCTCTTTGCAAGATATGCTTGTCATGCCACTTCTTCGTTCGCTCCTTGTATACTTGAGCACTATCATAGGCATGCAATCGAAATTGGTCAAGCTCATTCAATCGCATCGATCGTTTCTCACCCGCCAAAGATGAGGGATCCATATTCAACTCTTTTATGGCCCACATAGCCCTGTACTCAAGCTCCACGGGTAAATGGCAGGACTTGCCATAGACAAGTCGGTATGGTGAGGTTCCAATCGGCGTTTTGAATGCAGTACGGTAGGCCCACAAAGTATCATCGAGCTTCCGACTCCAATCCTTTCTATTCTTGATTACTACCTTTTCCAAGATCTGTTTCAGCTCTCTGTTGGAAATCTCTACCTGTCCACTGGTTTGAGGATGATAAGCCAATCCTCTTCGGTGTGTAACGCCATACTTCTTCAAGAGAGAATTGAGATGACGCTCATTGAAATGCTTGCCTCCATCACTGATCACTGCACGAGGCACTCCGAAACTTGGAAAGATAGTCTTCTGAAATAGCTTAACAACAGATTTAGCATCACAAGTGGGGGTGGCAATTGCCTCCACCCATTTAGAAACATAATCTATCACACTAATATGTATTGGTTCCCAAAAGATGTAGGAAACGACCCTTGGTAATCAATGCCCCAAACGTCAAAAATCTCTACTTCGGAGATTCCAGTTTGAGGCATCTCATGCCTTTGCGAGATATTGCCCGTCCTTTGACATGCATCACAAGAACGGACAAAAGTAGTAGCATCCTTCAAGATAGTAGGCCAATAAAAACCCGATTGCATTACCTTAACAAATGTCCTAGAAGGACCATGATGACCTCCATAAGAAGAAGAGTGACAATGAGAAAGGATGGCACGTACCTCACCCTCTGGAATACATCGTCTGTAGATACCGTCTGCGCACTCCGGAACAGATATGGGTCGTCCCGGAAATATCGCTTCACGTCATGCAAAAACCTCTTCTTCTCATTGATAGGAAAGATCGGGAGGAAGCATACCTCCTACCAAATAATTGGCATAATCGCAAACCATGGAGTATTTGCAGCTACATAACAATGGTCATCCGGAAAAGAGTCATCAATGGGCAAGGTCTCTCTTCCGAAAATCGCAACTGGACAAAAATGATCTGCAACAACATTTTTCAAGCACTGACTTATCACGGATTTCTAAATCAAATTCTTGTAACAATAAAATCCATCTAATAAGTCTAGGTTTAGCTTCTTGTTTGGTTAAAAGATACTTTAAAGTGCATGGTCGGTGTGAACAATAACTTTAGAACCAACAAGATAAGCTCTAAATTTGTCTAATGAATAGACAACTGCAAGTAGCTCCTTCTCTGTAGTAGCATAGTTGATTTGGGCATCATCGAGAGTCTTGCTTGCATAGTAAATGGCATGTAACACCTTGTCCTTTCGCGCCCCAAAACAGCTCCAATCGCATAGTCACCGGCATCGCACATAATCTCAAAAGGAAGGCTCCAATCCGGAGATCGGATAATAGGAGCTGAGATAAGTGCTTGTTTGATCCTGTCAAAGGCTTGAATACACTTGTCAGTAAACACAAAAGGAGCATCTTTATGAAGAAGTTGAGTTAGAGGTTGAGCAATTTTAGAAAAATCCTTTATAAAGCGGCGATAGAACCCTGCATGACCAAGAAAACTACGCACACTTTTGACATTAACCGGCACGGAGTTGCTCAATTACCTCAACCTTAGCTTTGTCCACTTGAATACCCTTACCCGACACCAAATGACCGAGTACCACCCCTTCAGTAACCATGAAGTGGCACTTCTCCCGATTGAGAACAAGGTTGCTCTCCTCACAGTGCGCTAAAAATCTTAGTTAAGTTTCTCAAGCAAACATCAAAATCAGTACCATATACACTGAAATCATCCATAAAGACTTCCATGATAGACTCTATGTAATCAGAAAATATGGCCATCATACAATGCTGAAAGGTAGCAGGAGCATTACATAAGCCAAAGGGCATCCTCCTATAAGCAAATACACCATATGGACAAGTGAAAGTGGTCTTTTCCCCGATCCTCGGGATGAATGGGTATCTGAAAGAAACCGGAGTAGCCATCTAGGTAACAAAAATAACTATGACACGCTAATCTCTCTAACATTTGGTCAATGTAAGGAAGTGGGAAATGGTCCTTTTTAGTGGCCGTGTTCAACTTCCTATAGTCAATGCACATCCTCCATCCTGTGACAAGTCTAGTAGCAATCAATTCATTCTTATCATTTTTCACTCTTTGTAGTACCTCCTTCTTAGGTACAACTTGGACAGGATCGACCCATTTAGAATCGAAATAGAGAAAATAATACCAAAGATCAAGTAATTTACGTACCTCTTTTCTTACCACCTCCTGCATTGGAGGATTTAGTCGTCTTTGACCTTGTGCACTAGGCTTGTGGCCTTCTTCCAAGTGAATTCTATGCATACAAAAATCAGGACTAATACCTTTGAGATCGTCAATGCTATACCCAATGGCCTTTTTATGAGTTCTCAAAACATCAACAAAGCGAGATAGTTGACCTTGATTAGGCTAGCATTGACGATCACTGGGTTCATTTCACAGTCATCAAGAAATTCATATTTGAGATGAGAGGGAAGAGGTTTTAATTCAGGTTTCTTTACCTCAGTTACCTTAGGTGTGACACCCAAACTATATACCTTCTGATGTGGGCATTCCTCTCCAGTTAGAAGCTTCTCAATTCGATGAACTTCTGGACTCCATGAACCCGTCCGATCAGCTGGATCAGAAACCAGGGCAATCTCCGGAGGATCCTGTCCAAACACATAGGAAGACACTCATCAACAAGAAAATCAACAACATCTATACTATGACAAGTCTCTTCTATCATGGGGTTTTTCAATGCTTTTTCCAAGTTGAAAATAATCGTATCATCCCCCATAGCTAAGGTCAATCTCCCCTGCCTAACATCTATAACCGCCCCCAGATATGTAAGAACGGTGCGCCCAAGATGATAGGGATTTGGTTGTCTTCAGCCATGTCCATGACAACAAAATCAACGGGGATGTAAAATTTCCCAATACGACGGAACATCCTCTAACACCCCGGTGGGTGCTTAAGCGATCTATCGGTCATCTGCGGTGTTATATTAGTAATCGTCAACGGACCCATATTTAATTTCTTACGACATGCATACGGCATAACGCTGACACTAGCTCCTAAATCACAAAGAGCTTTACTAATAAAAAGATGACCAATATGACAAGGGATAGAAAAACTTCCTGGATCCTTTAATTTGGGTGGTTTATTAATTGGCAACATGGCACTGCACTTCTGAGTGTAAGCAATAGTTTCCACCGCGTCAAAGGATCTCTTTCTTGTCAAAATCTCCTTCATGAACTTTGCATAAGCCGGCACTTGAGTAATCAATTCAGAAAAAGGGACACTTACCATCGTAGATTCTTCACGACCTCCATAAACTTACCGAATCGCTTATCCGCTTGGATTTTTGTTGTCGGTGAGGAAAAGGTAGAGAAATAGTTATGGGCTCGGCTTGCTTCTCCTTAGAAACAACTTTTGAAACACCGTCGGTGGCAATATTGGATCCTCGATCGAGTCGGGGTGACTCGATCGAGCCGGGTGGATCCTCGATCGAGTCGCTTTGTGACTTGGTCGAGGAACCTTTGCGAGTTCGACTTTTTCGTCTTTTTTACTTTTATCGTCAGCTCATGTTTCAACTTCGTCAGGCTCTTTCTCATCATCACTAAGCTCCAAATTACCCAATCCTTTGGGATGCATGTAAGGGACTTCATCAACAGTAATGGGCACTTCATTCTCAAGACTTTGCGGTCGGGATTCGTATAAGAAGTACCGCTTCTCACCGAATAACATTAGCTTGCTCATGAGCTTGTTTGCCTTGAGGAGGAAGACCCACGGCTGTTTTGATGGATTTTGAAGCGCCATCTGAGCCACCGATTATCTAGCATCTTGTTATGGGCAATCAGGCTCGAGAAATTTGAGCCGTCTACATTTGCATTGACAAAGTTTGTTGCAAAAGATTGCGCAACTCTGCCATATCATTGTTCGGAGCTTGTTGAGGAATTTGTTGAGGAGTTTGCTGAGGAGGCTGTTGATATTGATTGTTAAACTGCTGGCCTCCTTGATTTTGCCTTTGATATCCCCCTTGTGACTGATTACCACGATTGTTGGGAGGGATATAAACATTCTTCTGCGGTTGTGACTGCTGCGGGTTTTGCACATTCTGACTAGACCATTGAAGGAAAGGATGTTCCTTCGTTCTTTCATTATAAAAGTTGGAGAAAGGTGTACCTTGTGCACCTTGTCTGTAAGCCTGAAAAGCATTAACCTGCTCAAATGTGCTCATACAATCAGCTGCACCATGACCATCTAAACCGCATCTAAGACAAGTCTCCTCTACTTGCGGACTCATAGCATGAACTCTCTCTTTACTACCCAATGATTGGGTAGTCTTTATCTCAAAGAAATTTGGGCTGAAATAGTCTCCACTTTGCGAGCACTATCAACTCCGATTACCTCGCGTCGCCCCCTAGATTTCCATACCTGGCGGTATGGGTAGCAATCTGATCAATCAACTTCCACGCGTCACCATCATTGGTGTTATCTTGAAACCTCCCATTCGCAGATGAATCCAAAAGGGCACGATGATCGTCAAACAACCCGTTATAAAACTGGTTGCAAAGGAACCACTTTGGGAAACCATGATGGGGAACTGATCGAACTAAACGCTTGAAGCGAGTCCAAGCTTCATTCAAATCTTCAGTAGCTGCTTGCTTGAAGCTAGTAATTTGATTCCTCAAAGCATTAGTCTTTTGAGGTGGGAAGTACCTCTTGTAGAAAGCAAGAGCCAAGGAATTCCAGTCTGTAACTCCTTCAGTATCCATATCCATATCCCTCAACCACTCGGCTCTCCATCTTTCGAGAGAAAGGAAAGAGCACCGCTTCACACGATCTTGTGTCACTCCAAAATTGATAATGGAATAGAACAAAGAATGAAGTGACAAATTTCTCCATGTGCGTTGCGGGGTCCTCGGCAATCCCTCCAAACATGTTTCGTTCCACCAAATTGATGTAAGATGGCCGAATCTCGAATGTTCCATTGGTAGTAGTGGGCGCTTGAATCCTTGTGGACTAGAAGCCAAGGTTGGCTCGGTAGTGGCTAAAGGTAGGAATGATGGGGGCTTTAGGACTTTCAGTAATAAATGGAATTTCAGGAATAGGAATTTCGTCCTCTTCCTCTTCGTAGGACCGATCGGCTGTCTCAGTTGAGCTCGCCGTTTCGACATCAAGTATACTCAAGTCTTCTACTTGACCCACTTCTTGATTAAATTTCCGTCTGTAGCGAAAAGTCTTCTCGGGTTCGGGATCAAAAGGAATAATCTGCGACCTATTAGACACAGGGCATAAACGGAACTAACAAGAAAGTGTGAGAACGGTCTCAAGGAACTGGGTTCCCTGAGACAAAAAGACAAAATAAACACAAACAGACTAAACAATTGTTGCCTCCCAGAAGCGGCGCCAAATTTGATAAGGCTAAAGTCGTATTACCAAATCAAAGTAAAACTATCTCAGGACTAACAAGAATAGCTAGTGATAAGACAGGTATCGAATCCACAGGGAGGCGGTAAAAGCTAAGTCTAAGAGTATTTAAGCTATCTAGAAGTAACCAATTTCGGGGGGTTTTGTTTTGAGTTGATTCTAACAAACTAATTGCAATGTAAATAAAGGATGAATAACAATATTATTAAAAGTCTAGGAATTAGGTTCACTAGGTCAATCAGTTGGGGATTATCAATCAATTACTAGATTTATCAAGTTGTTTAAGGTCATAAGATCGGTCGACTCCATTATGCCCTTTAGATCGATTCTAATATGCGGTCGCTATGATTAGATACTTTCTATTTGATTATCGCAGCCTATATCAATTCTAACCCGGTCGGCGATAGGATCGATTCGCTACACTAATTAATAACTCAGGCCTCAAGTGATTAACTAGAAGAATTACAATAATCAAACAACAACTTTAATGATATCAATAACAACTAATTGATTTTCCCTTTTTAATTAACCTAGATCCCCTTCATCCTAGATGAGGGGATTAGCTACTCATGATTATAATAACAACGACAAATATGATTAAAGATGAAAACATAATTGCAAGATGAAAACAATAATTGAAGAACATAAAACAATAATGATTAATTAACGAGGAAAGATTAGTACCATACAAGGGAAAGATTAGGGTTCTAGAGAGTTTTCCAGCAATATCCAAGCAAAATATAACGTAGTCCAACAACAAAACACGAGTCTTTAATTTATAACAAAAGATTAATGTTTTAGGAAATTCCGGAAATAAAACCCGCCAGAGAGGATCCTCGATCGAGTCGCAAGTGACTCGATCGAGGACAGCTGCTCGATCGAGTCAGCAGTGACTCGATCGAGGAACTTGCTTCACAAGTTCTTTCTTCTCTTCTTTCACTTCTAGTCTTCGTGATTCCTCGTTTCCCGTGCCATGCTTCGTGTACTCTACCGTGCCGTCTCCGTTATGCTAATCTCAGCTTGATCACACTCATATTGAGTCATTTCTGCATCAAAACACAAAATAGCGGCAGTATCGACAATTCATTAAAATAAAGCATATAAATGATATAATAGGCACGAAACGGTATGAAATATGATGTAAAGGGAGCTATAAAAGTATATATGAAAGTGATACATCAATACTCTCAAATTAGTTGTAATAGAATTCATCAATATTAATCACATCTTAATCTCTTCTTAATTTCACTATTGTTCTTCATTTATTTTGGGTAATTAGAAAATTATTCGGGTTTTATTAGGAGATTGACAACCTTCCATCAATCATCAAGTACTTCTATTATTCTTTGCATTATTATTTTGGAATCTCCATAGGTATAATTCTCTTAATCCTTGTTTTAATTATTGTTAATCTTTCTTACTTGTTCATCATGTTTTGCCTTGTTAATATGATTGACAACCTTGTTAGCATATTAAACTTGATAATGAGTGAGTAGTTTCCTTAGCTAGGGTTAATGGGGAATTAAGGAAAACCGACATAGGGAATGATTCATGCTTAATCTAATATGTTTTCATAATTTATTTGCTTGCTTGTTATGATTTCAACTTATGCACATGTTATGTTTGATGAAATGCGAGCCTATGAATCCTTGCAATTTTGATCCATCACCTATCTTTTCAATGAGGCTTGTAAGCTTATACACCAACTCGAGTCTCATTAGACACTGCATATAGTTGAATAGGAAGGACTAAGTCGACTTGTAGGTGTTGTACAATCTAATCGATTCGGCTCCGGGACCCAAATTTCCCTAGGGATTGTAAGCTTATACACCAACTTGATCCCATCACAACAATAAGTGCTTGCATCTATTAGAGAACATGTTTGTATGATCAACTCCCATGAATCCCCTATGAACCCATGACACCCTAGTGCTTTTAATTAATTGTTTACATCTCATTTCAATCACCTTGCTTGTTTTTATTACTTTGCTTTTATATTGTTAATTAGTTTAGTTGATCTCCTATCTCAACCCAAATTGTGACACCCTAAGACACAACCATTTGCAATTGAAAATCCTACATCAATACCCGTCCCTTGGGATCCGACCTTTACTTACCTCTTTGCTAAGAGTAGTTTGTGAAGTTATAAATATTGTTTGTGGGAAATAATCTGTATACTTCCCTTAATAATAAAGGATTATAACGAATTTAATGATGACGATCACCAGTCATAAAATAAAATACATAAACAAAAGAAAAGGATTCAGAAATAACCTTCGAACCTAGCAAAAACGGCCTAAGAACAATATCAAAATAGATATTCGCCTATCAGTTGCACCCAAGACGATATGAGATATGCCCTATTGATTATGCTAGAATCGATCTAAAATTTTCTGTAAAATTTAGTTGTTTTTTGTGTTTTTTTCTTGATGAGAGAGGAGGCTAGGTTAAAAAGAATTAGGGTAGAATAATCATCTCCCTTTTTTTCTTATACTGACCGAAATATGGGAGTCAATTAGGAAGATATAATCTTTGCTAATTTCGGCCCATATAACCGAAATAAGGAGTGTAATCTCCTTATTTTTGGTCTTTCCAAAAATGTATAAAATGTGTTAAATTGTCATCTAGTGAGGATCGAACCCATGACCTCTTGGTTTGTGTACCCTCACTATTACCACTATGACACATTCAACTTGTTGATATTAAATATAACTGATTACATTTAATTACGAATTAACAGATTAATTCGTCCAAGCTAACATTACATACATTTAATTAAATATAACTTATTATATTCAATTTACGAATTTACAGTTAATTCGTCTCAACTAATATTATTTAATCTTCATTAAATAATTGTCTCATCAACACATTGACTAACTGTTTAGTCATATTAGGCATCAATGTGATCATATTTCTATAACCACATCTCTCAAACACATCCTATAGGTGTGACCTTTAGGGACCAGTTGATCACCGCCATCTGTATGATAATAACGTCAAACTTTCTAGCAAGCCAACCGTTATTAGGTAAACGTTAATCAACTGATTAAATATACGAAGTATACCCTTGTGAACCTGTAAGAGATTTACAAATGTTATCACACTAATTTATGGAGGACACAAGCTCCAACAAACTCCCACTTGTCCTTACAAGTGTATGTGCGATAACCGATTCTCATATCCTAAAATTTCTCCCACTCAATGTAAAACAATTTACAAATCCGCATTCACAAAGGTCGTATTTTACAAGCAATCATTATCAAGAGTGGTTTTCCCGACTAGAGAGTAACTTAACTGATAAACGAATCATCATTCGAGCATGGCCATGCATTTCAGTTACAACTCCTCGAGTGGCCCTGAGAAATAACTATACCTGATAAGGGTTGGATATTTTCCTCAACTCGAATCCTGCAGATGTAAGCACAGTATGAAATGACCCAGAAAAAATCTACTTAGCCTCCGATTCACGGCAGGCATCGTGAGAAAGAAACCAAAGTCACCCAAAAACTGCCTTAATCTCAAGAGACAGTCGATAGTCAAAAGAATCGACTCTAGGAACACAATGGATGTCCTATCCACGACCTGGCACCGAATTTTTTTAAACATTTAGGACTCCATTACGTTGTCACAAAAAGTTGTCCTACGAGGTATCGTTATAATCTCGCATCTGTGATCGATCAGTCAACCGTTTGACTTATGGCTCGTTGAACCCACCATCAATCGACTGCACAATATAATAGCCGGAGTTATCAGCTCACATTGGCGATTATGGACCAAAACAAATATAATGTAATTCAGTTCACTTTGTGGCGTTCAATGTTGTCAGTACAATCCACATGAAAAACAAAATATTATAATAAAACGATGAAGTTATAAGTAGTATATGAAAAAGATAATGTATTAAATCCATAATCAAGTACTACAACTCAGGAACACGTTTAATTCCCATGGAAATGACGTGCCCTACATGCTTATCATAATTCAACGATTCAGTAGTAGAATCTGTTACAACATACTAAGAGTGAAGACGAACCGGACTGAGATCCGTTTGGAAGCTAGCATATGCGTAACCGGTTGCGCATAGCTTAGTATCTCCTCCATAAGTCAATACCCAATCCTTAGTCCTCCGTAGGTACCTGGATTCTTTTGGTACCGACTCGTCATACTCAATGCATGTGCCACGTCTGGACGTGTGCATATCATGGCATACATGATTGATCCTATAGCTGATGCATAAGGAACACGATTCATGCGTTAAACCCCTTCAGGCGTCGTGGGTGACTTGAGACTTGCTCAACTGCATCCCAGTCGTCATTGGAAGGTTCCCCTTCTTGGAGTTGGTCATGCTGAAATTCTCAAGAATCTTATCCAAATAAGACTCCTGACTAAGTGATAACGTCCGTCGTGATCTATCTCGGTAGATACGGATTCCCAAGATGCGCTGTGCCTCACCCAGATCTTTCATCTGAAAATGGTTCTTCAACCATTCTTTAACCGAAGATAGGAGAGGAATGTCATTCCCAATCAAGAGTATGTCATCGACATACAATATCAAAAATACAATCTTGCTCCCACTCGACTTGATATATAAGCATGGTTCCTCGACCGATCGAGTGAAACCATACTCTTTTATCACCTGGTCGAAACGATGATTCCAACTCCGAGAAGCTTGCTTAAGTCCATAAATGGAGCGCTTAAGCTTGCATACTTTCTTAGGATGTTCAGGATCTATGAAACCTTCGGGTTGCACCATGTACAATTCTTCCTCCAAATAACCGTTTAAGAAGGCGGTTTTCACATCCATTTGCCAAATTTCATAATCATGAAAAGCGGCAATCGCTAAGATTATCCGAATGGAACGTAGCATGACTACAGGTGCAAAAATCTCATCATAGTGCAATCCGTGAACTTGAGTGAAACCTTTTGCCACAAGTCGTGCCTTATAGGTATCTGGTTGCGCGTCTACAGAACGCTTTATCTTGTAAAGTCATTTGCACTGTAGAGGTTTTACCTTATTAGGTAAATCAACTAGATCCCATACGTCATTCTCATACATGGAGTCCATCTCGGATTGCATGGCTTCGAGCCATTGCTTTGAGTCGGAACATGTCATAGCACCTTTATAGGTAACGGGTTCATTACTCTCTAGGAGTAAAATGTCATTCTCCTCGACCATACCAATGTATCTGTCCGGAGGATGAGAGACTCTACCCGACCTCCTAGGTTCCTCAGGAATATTAACCGTATCATCAGTTGGAGGAACAACTTTCTCCATCTGTTCCTCGGTCGTTGGTTCTGGAATCTCCGACAGCTCGAAGGTTCTATTACTCGTCTTGTTCTCGAGAAATTCTTTCTCTAAGAACGTCGCACTAGCCGCAACAAAAACTCGATGTTCGGTAGGCGAATAGAAGTAATGACCAAATGTTCCTTTTGGATAACCTATAAAGTATGTCTTGACCGATCGCGGGCCGAGCTTATCCTCGTGTCTCCACTTGACATAAGCCTCGCAGCCCCAAACCCGAATAAAGGACAAGTTCTGGACCGTTCCCTTCCACATTTCATATGGAGTCTTGTCGACAACTTTAGACGGACTTCGGTTAAGTATAAGAGCAGCTGACAAAAGAGCAAAACCCCATAATGAATCAGGCACTGCCGTGTGACTCATCATGGATCGAACCATATCAAGTAAGGTTCGATTTCTCCGTTCGGACACACCATTTAATTGAGGTGTTCCAGGTGGAGTTAACTGCAAAACGATTCCACAATCTTTCAGGTGTTGATCAAACTCATTTGAAAGATATTCGCCACCCCGATCTGAACGAAGTGCTTTAACCTTTCTACCCAGTTGGTTCTGCCTGTTCTTGCGTATTCCTTGAATTTCTCAAAGGACTCACTTTTATGCTTCATTAAGTAGACATATCCGTATCTACTCAAATCGTCCGTGAAAGTGATAAAATATCTATAGCCATCTCTAGCGGTAATTGACATAGGTCCACAAACATCAGTATGTATGAGTCCTAATAGGTCACTAGCGCGCATTCCAACACCTTTGAAGGAAATTCGAGTCATTTTACCAATGAGACATGATTCACACGTGTCATATGTAGAAAATTCGAATGCGGGAATAGTCCCATTATCGACGAGTTTCTTTACGCGTTTCTCATTTATGTGTCCCATTCGACAATGCCATAGATAGGTTTGATCTTTGTCACCAACCTTTAATTTCTTATTATTCATGTATAATTCTTCCGTGGTTTGATCTAAGATGTAAATTCCATTCATGGAAACTGCTTTGCCATAAATCATTTCATTGAAAGAGAAAATACAGCTATTATTCTTTATTGAAAATGCAAAACCGTCTATATCAAGTACGGATAATAGAAATACTGTTCTTAAATAAACTGGGTACATAGTAACAGTTATAAAAATAACTCAAAACCACTAGGGAGTTGAATTACGTATGTTCCCTTCGAGACTGCAGCAACTTGTGCTCCATTCCCGACTCGTAGGTCCACATCACCCTTTTCGAGAGGTGTGATGTTCTTTAGGTCCTGCAAATTATTACACAGATGAGAACCACAACCAGTATCTAGTACTCAAGTTCTGAAACTTGCAAGGTTAATCTCAATCATATGAATATAAGATGACATACCAACAGGAACGACGCGGCCTGATTTGTGTCCTCACGGTAGACGGGACAGTTCCTCCTCCAATGTCCAGTCTTGTGACAATGGTAGCACTCTATGTCACCGCCCTTGCTCTTTGCCTTGCCCTGTGAGCCACTAGTCTCACCAGGCGCACTCTTACCGTTTCCTGGATTCTTGAACTTTGGCTTACCTACAGCTAGGTCGCCATGAGCCTTGCCCTTACCTTTACCCTTGTTGTGAATCGTGAGAACATCCTGCTTCATGCTCCCACTCAATTTCATATCCTTCTCGGTCTGTACGAGAAGGGAGTGTAGCTCATGAGGACTCTTTTTCAAGTCATTCATGTAATAGTTCGCCCTGAAAAGGGCAAAACCATCGTGAAGAGAATGAAGCATTCGGTCAATGACAATGCTCTCACTGATTTTGAAATTAAGTGACTCCAACTTCTCGACATTCTCAATCATGTGAAGAATGTGTGGGCTAACCGGTTGGCCCTTCTGGAGTTTCGCATCAAAGAAGCGACAGGTATGCTGATATGTAACGATTCTCGGTGCCTTTGAGAACTCGTTAGTGAGCGTGGTGAAAATCTTGTTTGCACCTTGGGCAATGAAGCGTCTCTGCAAATTGGTTTCCATTGCAAAGATGAGTACGTTCTTTATCGCACCCGCTTCCATAACGAAATCACTATAAGCGAGTGACTCGTTGGCTCCTGCATTGGGGCCTGGGTTGACCGGTATTGGCTCAGTTAAGTACCTGAGCTTACCGTCAGCAATGGCAGCATTCCGTAGTGCCGCCTCCCAGTCTGCAAAGTTGGACCCATCATTCTTCAGTCGCGTGGACTGATTCATTTGGTCCATGAATATTTTCAGCCAGGACGAACGATCTAGTGTGGCACTAGGCATTGGGATTGCGTTATTTCCAGCCATTTCGTTGTAACAGTATTATGAAAAATAATCGTGTTCTACACTGCGAGAAGAAAAATAAAAATAATAAGCATGTGCATCGTTTATATTTTTAAGTCTAATGAACTACTGTCATAACGCGAAGACTCAAAACATTTATACAATTGACCTCCCTCAAGAATTATATAAATGATCCCAAGACTCAATTCTCTGTAAATTGATAAGCTAACCTTTTAGCTAATTCTACCGTTAGAATTCTTGGTCGATAAATTTCTGTAAATTTTATCTTTAGTCCATCATAATCACGAGAAACTCTTCGGACTATGATGTTGAGGTAAACTAAGTCAACACAACTACTTACCCAACGTAGAAGGGGTCATATTAGGCCTACCGACGAAGAAGGGATTCATAGATGTTTGCCCTTATAAAGATTAATCTCAATTTCCGTTTTAGAGGAAGATCCCATCATCTTTATTTTAATTCATTTTAAGTGAACTAATATCTAGCATGCGAGAATGAATAAACTAAGGTGATGGCTTAAAAAGACTGTGACATCTGTTTGTCCATGAAAATTAACATACAACCTATATGAGTCAATTTTCATGCATTTAAGTAGTAGGTGGTTTGGTTTTAGGCGGAATCTGATGCATAAACTAACATGTGAATGAAAAGTGTAATACCCCGTATTTTATTATCGATTGAGAGAGATATTATTATTTAGTAGTATCGTAAAAGTAATTAAATCATGTTATTATGGTGATGGTAAAAGCGTAAAGGTAATTAATTGATTCATATTGTAAGATGAGTCGGGTTTATAGTTTTAGGTGCCATTTTGGGTCAAGATGTTATAACCCATTTACCCACTTACCCATTTACCATTTTACCACTCACCAAAACCCTAAAACCAAACCCTAAATAAACCTTAAAACCTAATCCCCTCCCTACCGTCATTTTTACACATCATCATCATCAAACCTCTTTTCCTCCACGCCGCCAGCCTCATTTACAGTCAACGAGCGCACGCCGGTGAGTGTGGAGGGAGTAGGGTCTGTCGTGAGTCTAGGGAAGCTGTTGCTGGTGGACGAGGGTGGTTGTACTTGCCGGAATAGCGCAGATCGACGGCCGTCGTAGGTAAGGTCCCCTGTGGACTCGGGGTTGTACGTCGTTTAGGGGCTGTTATAGCAGTCGTCGGGGTGTGGGATGTGTTGCTGGTTGTGAGTCGAGTCGTGTGGTGGTAGGTTGAGTGGTTGTCGTCGCTGTTGGTGGTTGCAGTGGTGGCGATTAGGCGTCGGGGTTGATATGGGTGGTTCTGTTTCATTTCAGACATAGGATAATGGGGGTGGCACCACCGTGGACTCGGGGGAGGTCGAATCGGTGGTGCCACGTGTGTCAGAGTCGCCATTCGACGGTGGTGTCAAGGGTGGTGGTAAGGCGAGGTGGCAGGGATGTGTCGTGGTGGCAGACGAGTCAGAAATGGGCCTGTTGTGGCGTTTTGTGGCGGCAGAGTTGCAGACAGGGGGTGTTGGTGGTGGTGGTTCTGACCACCGGCGTGGGTCGACCACGTTGGTGGTGGTTGGAGGTGACCGGCCGGACACAGTGTCGGGCCGGTGGTCGGCGGTGAGGGCTGGTGGTTGTTGGAGGGAGTTGTGTCGGGTTGAAGGGGGTGCGTTTGTGTGTCGGGTTGAGTTTATTGTTTTTGGGTATTTTTGTTACGGTTTCTATTTTTAGTAAGTCGGAAAATATGTACATTATTATTATTTCTATTATTAGTTTTAGTTATTAAGTCGATATTAAGTAGCGATGACGGAATCATATATTTAGGCTTTGAGTCGGGATTCTATTTCGGGAAGGTTACTATTTTTAGTAACCTGCTATTTTTAGTAAGTTGCTATTTTTGGAAACTTCCCATTTTAGGAAACTTTCTATTTTGGATAACTTACATTTTTTTTAGTAACTTCTAATTTGGGAAAGTTTCTACTTATAGTGACTCTTGAGTATGGGAACGGGAATAGTTAAGTGAATTAATTATGTTATGTATATGTTTAGGTGGCGAGTTTCGGGTGGAGTACTTCTGATCTGCAGTTAGCTTATTACCGCTATTTGAGGTAGGGGAATACACTGGAATTGATATAGTACTATGTGACTGGATTGACTGAATCGGTGATTTACATGTTATAATATGATTGTCTGATTTAATTCCGTTAAGTATTATCGTTGAACTGTTTTAATATATTATTGCATCGGAGTTGGTGGAGGTGGAGGTGAGTATGGTGTGGTGATAAGGCCCGGGCGGGTTCTGCAGACTTGCCCTGGTGTCCTCAACAAGCGTCTTTGCAGATCGGCTACGGTCGATGTATAGTCTACCGGGATCGGTATGGGCCGTTGTCCGGGTTATGAGTTGTGATGGCGGTGGTGGTGATGGAGGAGCATGTGTATTATGTTCTTTGTTTTATTGTATTACCTACTCGGCTTCGCGGTGACCACTGTGTATTCGTGTACGCCTGTGATGATCCAATTATTGGTGAGCAGATTGACAGTATTTCGAGACCGATGGGAGCTGGCGGGAAGAGAGCTTGGATGACTGACTTAGTGCCTAGCCCACCTTAGTCTTATTAGTAGTTTTATCAGACTTTATCTTTTGGTCGTATTTTGAGACTTTGTTTTATTTCCAGTTGTAATCTCACTATAAACATTTTAATAAAGTACCGTGTTTTCTTCCCTTTGTTATCTACTGCCTCGGGTTTCCGAGATGGTAACACTGTCATTTATCTGAGGAGTCCTAGTTCAGGCCCTCAAATAAATGGGGGTGTTACAAAGTGGTATCAGAGCGAACGATCCTCAGGCCTAAACCAATGAATCTAATGAATTTAGGAAGAGTCAAATAAAATGAACCCCCGGGATAGAACTGTTAGGAGCACACTAAAAGTAAGGGATGAGTTAGGGGCCCCCTCATACCGAACCATTGGCCCTCTCAGCTTGACCCGGGTACCTTGAGATCATATGAGAGAAAAGGGTAGAGTAGGAAAGTTGTATGATATTGAACATGAAAGAGTATTCTATGATATGAGAAATTAGGCAAGGTGATATGCTGTTAGTATGAGTACACATGTGTTTATTTGTGATTCGGAGGTAAGAATTGGCATGATAATGAAGTAAGATATATATATATGATGCTTAAGATTTTAAGATGGATGTTATGTCTAGTGATATGCGGTTATGTGATCCCTGAACCATGTTAGCTAGATATGTAGGGTAGGAGATGATTAGAATTGACTAGAGTAGCCGATGTAATTCTAGTGTTGCAGGGAATATTACTAACTCTCCTAAATTTTTATAGACATGCCTCCGAAAAGGGATACCGCTGCTAATGACACCCAAGCGGAGTTGAATAGGCTCCGAGCTGAGAATGAGGCCCTAAAGGCCAAACGAGTGGATCCGGGAAAGATGAGCACCATTGTGGCAAGGCATAACCCACAATATTCACTAGAGAGGGGGAACCTCAATTGCTGGGGGAATGGTGTAGAGAATTCACCAATCTGTTTGAGCTGATAGCATGTCCGAAAGAGCTACTGGTGGATCAAGTCGCCCACTATCTTAGGGCCCACGGTGGGTGACGTGGACCGGGAATAAGGTGGAGATACGACAGGTTGCTAGGGATCTTGAGACGGGACATGTGTCTTGGTTGGAATTCCAAGAGTTTCTGAAGAATGAGTTCATGCCCGAGTTCCAGAAAGCCAAGCGACGGGAGGAGTTTGACACTTTCAAGATGACAGAAGACATGACAGTGGAGGCTTATCATCGGAAATTTCGATAGTTATCCTCATACATTGATGACTTTGGGCAGAATGAGGCTATGCTGGCTATGAGGTTTGAGCGGGGACTCACTATGGACATCAATAAGAGGCTCACAGCAGCTCCACCCACCACGATTCGGGACATTTACTTGAGGGCTGGTCTTTGCCGAGAGGCTCTCGGAGCATCAAGGCGATAAGAAAGACAAGGTGAGAAAAGGAAGGCGGAGACCACGAGCGATAATCTTGGGCAAAGAAGCGAGTTCGGGCAGATATGGTGGGTACTCCACTAACGGTGCCCCGGGGGGTATGAGAGCTCGAGTGGAGGCGGCCGGGGCACCGGCGGGGAGGTAGCTGCGGGGATTACTTGTTTTGGCTGGAAAGACGGACACAAGAGGTTTGAATGCCGATCATCCGGGTGAATCGGTCTGGTGGATACATGGCACCTATGTCCGGGTTCGGTGGCTCTCGTTCCGTGGGGTCCAGGTATAACAGCTATCGCACACCTATGTCGGCTATGGGGGAGGTGCGAGGTCCGGAGCTAATGCGATTACCGGGAAGCTACAACAACTACCGGAACCGTAACCACAGAGTCGGCGAGAGTGGGAGTACCAACTTTCGAGGACTGCAAATGAGGGGAACAAACAATGCGGAGCGACTTCTTCAAGTCGAGTGGGGCTAAGTCCGGTGGCAAGCTCTTTGCCATGGGCAAGGAGGCGACTAAGAATGACGCTCATGTGGTGACTCGGTACATTTCTGTTAACTCTAAACCCACCTTTGTGTTGTTTGATTCCGGAGCTACACATTCCTTTATATCTGCGGAACATGCCAGAGTCTTGAACCTTAAGTCATATGATAGAATTGTTGATTCGGTAGTGGTACCTTCGGGGAGTCGGTGTCTTGTGATAGAGTCTACACTTTGGGGTACCAATCCGGATCGGGGAGGTTGTGTTTCACTTTGTGACCTTATAGAGTTTCCATTGGGGGTTTTGAGGTGATTAAGGGATGGACTGGTTAGGGAAATACAAAGCTTTTATCGATTGCTATCAGAAGAAAATCTCATTGAGGGGACCTAAGGGAGCTAGGGTGTCTTATAAGGGGTATGTGGTCAAGCTAAGATTCAAATTCATATCTTAACACCCTAAAGTCGAGTCGAGGAAAGGGGATCGATTGATCTTGTGTCGGATGTGGGATAGTGAGTCGGAGACTCCTAAGGTGTCGAGAATCCGGTGGTGAGGGAGGTCGAGAGAGTATCTCCTGGAGGACATGTCGAGTTACCACCGAAAGAGAAGTGGACTTTTCCATTGATCGAAGCGGGCACACAGGCCGATTTCTAAACCACCTTACCGTATGGGACCAAAGGAGATGGAGGAATTGAAGAAGCAATTGGATGAGCTAGCAGAGAAAGGTTACATACGGCCTAGTGTTTCACCTTGGGGAGCACCGGTGTTGTTTGTCAAGAAGAAAGATGGAAGCTTGAGACTTTGCGTGGATTACCGTGAGTTGAACAATGTGACCATCAAGAACCGTTATCCTTTGCCAAGGATCGATGATTTGTTCGATCAATTAAGTGGAGACGGAGTTTTCTCTAAGATCGATCTAAGGTCGGGTTATCACCAGTTGAGGATTAAGAACGAAGATATACCTAAGACCGCTTTCGGAACCGGTATGGGCACTATGAGTTCGTGGTCATGCCATTCGGGTTGACTAATGCGCCAAAGATGTTCATGGACTTGATGAATCGAGTGTTCAGTCCTTACCTGGACAAGTTCGTGGTTGTGTTCATCGATGATATCCTGGTGTACTACAAGAACGAGGAAGAACATGAGGAACATTTGAGGTTAGTATTGAAAAGCTTGGAGGAGAACCACTATATGCCAAGGCGAGCAAGTGCGAGTTCGTTGAAGAAAGTTGCTTTTAAGGGGCATGTGATTTCCAAGGAAGGGGTGTCGGTTGATCCTAGTAAGATTGAGGCAGTGACAAGATGGCAGAGTCCTAAGAATGTGGGTGAGATCCGAAGCTTCTTGGGGCTAGCAGGTTATTATCGAAGATTTGTCAAGGACTTCTCAAAGATCGCAAAGCCATTGACGTCATTAATGCGGAAGGAGAACAAGTTTGTTTGGGATGAGAGTTGTGAGGAGGCGTTTCTAACCCTCAAAGAACGTCTCACTACAGCTCCTATCCTTGCACTACCAGATGGGAATGATAATTTCGAGGTGTATACTGATGCTTCCAAGAAGGGTCTGGGGTGCGTATTGATGCAGAACGGGAAGGTAATCGCTTACGCTTCTCGACAATTGAAGACCTATGAGGAGAATTACCCTACTCATGATCTAGAGTTGGGGGCAGTGGTGTTTGCGCTCAAATTATGGCGACATTATCTTTATGGAGCTACCTGATCCGGATGATGTCGTCACTCATCAAATCAAACACATTTATAATACTCAACAAACAACTAGTTAGCGGTAAGTCGAGGTCGATCCATGGGACGGTGTGCTTTGGGTTCTAAGTCTATCTATCTCAATTTATGCTAGTGTCACGATTTGTTTGGGTTTGTAGTTGTGTCTAGACTAATGCAAACAATAAGGTAAAACAAGCAATAAAGGGAAAGATGTAAACAATTGATAAAAAGTGCTAGGATATCATGGGGGATTCATGGTGTTGATCATACAAACATGTTTACAAGGTTGCAAGCAATTAATGTTGTGGAGGAACCGAGTTGGGTTATATCTTACGGTTCTTAGGAAGAGTTGGGTCCCGGAGCCGAATCGATTAGATTGTACAACACCTACAAGTCGACTTACTTTCCTCCTAATCAACTTCTATGCATGGTCTAACAAGACTCGAGTTGGTTTATATCTTACAAGTCAAGTTGAGTAGATAAGAGATGGTAAAAATGCAAGGATTCATAGGCTTAGCATTTCATCAAACATAACATGTGCATAAAGTTGACATCACAACAAGCAAGCAATTTAATCATGTGAACATATTAGATTAAGCATGAATCAATCCCATGTTGGTTGCCCCTAATTACCCACTAATCCTAGCAAGAGACTACTCACTCATTATCATGGGAAACATGTCATTAATGGTGCACAACAAGTATAAACATGATAATAGAATGAAGAAATGAACAATAAAGATTAAAGAGTAAAGGAATTATACCAACTTAAGATGATCCAAATAATAATGCAAAGAATAATAGAAGAACTTGATGATTGATGGAAGGTTGTCAATCTCCCAATAATAACCCAATAATCTTCAATTACCCAATAATAAACTTGAATAATAAACTTGAACAATAATTAAAGAGAGATTAATGTGTAATTTGTGGAAAGATTAAAGAGTAATCTATTCTAATCTACTCCTAATCTAATCTAAAGAAGGATTTTCTACTCAAAAACAACATAAAGAGCCCCCCTGATTAATTACAAAGATGGGGTATTTATAGTGGAAATTAGGGAGGATGCATTAGGGTTAACTAAGGGCTAAACTAGTAATTACACTTTTTAAGTTGAGCAAGGAGACTCCGGGATTGTCCGAGAGAAGGGCTTCTCTTATCGTTGCTAGAAGAATGAAAACGTGCTGTGCTACAATCCGTGCGGATGGAAGTCGGGACGGCCGGATTCTGGTAAGGGAATCCGAGCGGATTCAGGGGAATCCGGACGGATTCTAGTGGGCCAATCCGAGCGGATTAGAAAGCAGGACGCTCGGATTGTTTTGTGGAGACGGGCGGATTTAAGACAATCCGCTCGGATTGTTCTTCAGCCGTGGTTCATCTTCTTTTCTTCCCCTTTTTGCTCATTCCCATTTTTATTCTTGCGAGATTGGTCTTTAGTCCTTGCTTCCTCTTCATACTAGTCCATCCATTATCGTCAATAAGCTTCCAAATGTGTATGAAAAGACGGGAATTTCCGCCTTATTATCTCCTTTTCTACAAAACATATGAAATGCGATAGAAAAGCAAATAGGAAGGTTTCGACGGATAAAATGGCCATAGAATGTTATAATAGTATGCAAAATAGGCTAAATTAGGGGACTAAATGTGCGCAAATAATGTTCACATCAAATATCCCCAAACCGAACCTTTACTCGTCCCGAGTAAAGAGGTGACAAAAACTAGACCTTTATTTAAACTATCCTAATAATATAGCCGATATGAGACAATTAGCGGGTCTCACTCCGCCCCTTCAACTCACAACAAGACAACCATGAGGTAGGATGCCTCCTTGCAAGGCAAGGTGGGGCTTGCCAAAATGGCGACACATCCAATCATTAAGCACACAAAATCAAGTAATGGATGCATCTACAAAAGAATAGCCACTTTCCTCATCTAAGTGGCGGAAATTATCTACAAGGGAAGCAATTCAAGGGTACACAATCCTTCATAGATGCAATTTGTTCAAACTACTAAGCCTAGAAGGATACCAATAAATCACCTCCAAAATGTGTCAAGCTAGGGTACCTTTGTCCTCAATCGTTAAATGCTTTTGTCAAGAGTAGACTCCCTATGGTGTTAGAAACACTGGAGGATCGCGGAATTCCCCCTCTTGCCTAGACAAGAAGAAGGGTCGTCCCCTCTCTACCATGCACAAAAATGGATATGATGGATAAAGGGATCAATAGATATTTGAGTTTCATTTTGGGAGTTTGCTTTCATTTTTGTTTTCCCCCCAAATTTCTTTGGCATTTGACTTTTTGAGAACACTTTCTTTGCCATTCTTTTTGATTTTTGGCATTTCAATACTTGACAACTTTTTGAATTTCTTTTTGAACATTTTCAAAGTCACCCCAATTAGTAACGAGGGTGCCTTGTATTTGAAGCTTTAGGAGTTCTATTTTTTTTTTTTTTGCTCCTCTTTTCTTTTGATGCATTTTTGCAAACTTTCTTTCATTTTTCATTTCATTGAACTCAAATTGATTTCTTTTTGTGCCCATTCCCTTTGATGACAAAATGTGTGGTAGAACATGGATGATGGATGTATGCATGGTTTCAAGGGTCACCTTGGAATAAACGGTAGCCAAGGAGTTATCACACCACAAGGTACTCTTGACTAGGCCTTAATCCATGGGTCAAAGGATACTAGCATGACACATCCTAGGGTGTTTTACAAGTATTCTAACAAGCAAAGTCTTAAGAATAAAAAGCATCTACTAGGGCCTATATACACTAGTCAAGCTTCCCAAGTAGACGGTTTCGCAAAGTTTTTCTAACATGCAACTACATGCCATGATGCAACTAACATTTATAAACATCCTAATGCATATGATTCTACCAACTAATATGCCATATAAACTAAATGCAAGTCCTAAGTTCACATTGTTGTACCGCATCAATCAAAATAAAGCCACATAGTCATTAACATAAAGAGGAAAAAGGAGATTAGAAAGATCATACCATGCGGTCTTCAATATCCTCATGTCTCGGATGTGGCGTAGTCAATCAATGTGAATAAGGATGAACAAACACAATATATACAATAATATATACATGACTACACTACAAAGGAAATGAACATGTTTTTGGATTTTTCAATTTTTCAAATTTTTATGGTTTTTGAAATTATGAATTTAAAAGACATATTTTTGTGATTTTTCAAAAAATTTCAATTTTTTATGCATTTTTGGAATATAAATTCCCATCCCCCACTTTATTTTGGACATTGTCCTTAATGTACATGTAGGAGTAGGAATAAAAAAAGAAAGTACATGTTTTTGGATTTTTGAATTTTTTGAAATAAAGTACAAATGCAATAATATGATATGAATGAATGCATGCTCTAACTAAATGCAATTCTATATGACATATATAACAAGTGAATGCAATCTAAACTATACTATATGATGCATGATTTAAACTATGGTCACTTATGATCAAACCTCCCCAAACCGATTTAAACACTATTTCTAGTGTAGAAATGAATAGGTTTGGCCATTAGTAACTATGCATGAATTCTAATCTATATGCAACTATCTACATGAATTATGTGAGATATAATACAATGCAAACTATACTATATGAACTAACTAATGTAAATGAAATATGAAATATAATACAAATGCAAGCTAAATGCTATACTAAATGCAATGTAAATATAAAAGAGAGAGAGAGAGATGGATATCATACAAGTGGAAGTGGTGAAGTAGGCCTCTTTCACTCGTCATCCTCATCATAGTCATAGCCATAACCATGAGAGCTTCCGGCTTGATCATGTCCGGGTGCTTGGCCCCAATATCCTCCTTGGTCAAAAGCTCCTTCTTGACCCGAGTTCCCTCCACCTTGGCTAGAATGCCCTCCATCGCCGCGACCCCAAGCTTGGTTCCCATAATTTGGGAACAAGAGCTCCGGTTGTGCCCAAGAGGGTTTAGGACCATTGGGGTCAATATACCCTTGTTGAGCCATGTTATAGTACTGGGGGTAGAGGGCTAGGTAGTTGTCTTCCCTCCCTTTATGCACCCCAAGGTCCACTCTATTCATGAGTGCCATCAAATCATTAATATCCGGGGTGTTGGGGATTCTTAGGTTGGAAAGGGGTATGTGGAATAGGGTAAGGTGGGATAGGGACATAGGAAGGTGGGCGCATTTGTATCCCCGGCCCTCCACGAGGTGGTTGACGGTGTGGCTCTTCCCTTTGAGGGGGGTTATCAAGAATTTGGATATCAAGGAGGTAGCTTGGTGGAGGAGAGTATGAACTCAATCGTGGTTCGATGCCCGGTATCTTCCATCCTTCAAGGATCATCGAAGTGCAACCCTTGGTGAACCATTCCACGCTCTCATCTTGAGTGTAGTTGCACCATCGGTGACTATAGAAGATGGTGTGCTCATCAATCAAAGTCCTCCCTTCAAGAGGAACATAGGTTCCTCGGGCATTGAACCCGGGGCAAAGGTGTTTGGCCAACATTGTGATTAGACCTCCCATCACGAAGGTTTTAAGTTGAGATGTCCCTTGAGCAAAGTCATTGAACCTATTGAGTATCTCAAGTGGCGTATTGAAGTTATAACGCCTCACCGCTCGAACATTCAAATGAGACTCAAGAAAAGTTAAGTCGATGATAGTACACCGATCTTGCTCGTACCTCCCATTGATGCACCCGGCTACAAAGCGTTCGGTGAATCGAATCACCGGGTGTTGAATAGCAAATGTATAGCAATGCTTTATATGGGTAAAGTTCCTCCCGGAGATAGCTTTCCAAAGAAAATCCACACTAAAATTATCGGGCTTGTCGGTATAGGCGGTGGGTATTTGAAGACCGAAAACATAGGCAAATTCCTCAAGAGAAAGAACATGGTCTCGGTTGCATAACCTAAACTCCATGCCTAAATTGTTGCGGGCATCCGCCACAATGCGAAGGCTACTCAAGAACTCAAGGGTGAGACTAAGGTAAGTCTCTTCATGAGCATGGAAAAGGTCCCCAATGCCAAGGCCATTGAAGAACGCCTCGGTAGGGTACCTTATCTTAAGGATTTCCAACACCCTAGTGTCAACAAATTGAGTAGGTTCGTATTTCTTACCTAGAAGCTCGACGAAATTTTCGCGTTGGTCGTCGGATATGAAGATCACTTCTTGGAAGTTGTTGAGTTGTTCAATACCTCCCCTCATTATCACATTTCGTGGTGTTGAAGAGGAATGATCCCTTGCGCTTCTTTCCGATCGAATCAAACAATTTCTTGGCCTTTCCCTTGGAACTCATGTTGGTGATGGGGGTGATGTGGGTGTTTTTGAGGATATGAAGGGGATTTTGAGGATTGAAGAGAGTGTTAGGGTTTGATAGGATGAGGAAATGAGGGAGAAGGGGGGTGTTTATATAGAAGAAGAAGGGAATCCGAACGGATAGGGTTGGACTTGACCCGATTTTTCTTCGCGTGAACAGTACAATCCGAGCGGATCGCAGTCAGGACGGACGGATTCTCGATGGGCAAGACGGGCGTCTTCTGTAGAATCCGCACGGATTCTAGAACAGAGAAATCGTCGGTTGAGAAGCGAAACAAGACGGCGGATTTTGCATGGGACGGACGTCTTTATCGACGGACGGATTCACGATAATCCGCACGGATTTTGGCGTAGATTAAAATCTTGCTTTTGGGCGCCATACGGGACGGGCGTCCCGTGGAGAAGACGGACGGATTTGGTGGGACGGGCGGATTCTCTGGAATCCGCACGGATTCTTTAGCAGTTTCAGCTTTTTCTCTCCCGTGGGCCCTGGACGGGCGGAATTGCTTGGATCCGAGCGTCTCTGCTTCTTTCTCCTCCTTCTTTCTTCTTTCGTGAAATGATAAACCCCTTTTCACTGATTTTCTCTTTTTCCTTATCCTTTTCTGAAATTTGCTTAGGAAACATGTAAGATGACTCTCTCTCTCTTCTCTCTCATGCAAGGATTTAAATGCAAAAATATGTACAATATTATACAAAATAAAGGGTTCAAGAAATATCTTACAAACGGTGGTTTGAGGTAGGACTCCACCAAACTAGTTCAATTTGAAGGAATTCTTATCCATAGAGCTCAAGGCTCTTAGTAGAAGATCAAAAGCTTGTGAACAAGCTCCGAATAAGCATAAGTATGGGTTGCTCCACTTGAAGATGAAATTTGGCCAAGGAAGTTTGTCATATGTCCTTTCTTTCACCTTGTCCTTGGCACTAGAGCTTTCCCAATACTTTAAAGTAATAAGCCCATGATTCTTGTCAATACTAGGTATGAAGTATGGTTCATGTCTATCTGAAGACTTCCATTTACCACCTTCTTCTTCAATTTTGGTGACGATGATAGCATTTTGATTATTCAATCCTTCCAAGGTGGAAGGAGAGTTTTCATGACCTTGATGATTGGATACCATAGGGGTTGAGATTATGGGTGTCAAATCTTCACAAGTAGCCTCACGAGCAATTTTCTCTTTGAGCTTTTTCACCAAATAACTCTTGTAAGACACTTTGGCTTTTTGGAGAAGATCTAACATATCCTCTTCAATGATCATTGGCTCCATGATAGGTGTCAAGTGGTCTTCGTGAAGGATAAAGGAAGGACGTTCTTCTTCATGATAGGGTATCTCAAATGTCTCAAGGATAGGCTCCTCAAGCAAGGTGATATTGTGAATCCCTCTAGGTTCATCATCATTGTTATCATCTTCACGTAAATCATGAATGGGGGCTTTGTCTAGCTCTTTTTCCAACACCTCAACGTTCATATCAAAGGACACACCCTCATACTCACAAAGGTTAAGAACATTTGGTTTGCTTAACCTCATGTCTTCCTCATCAAACACAACACTCTCATAGTCACAAGAGCTCAAGGAATTTGGCTCCTCCCACTTCTCATCTTCCATGTCAAAGGTTACTACTTCAAACTCGCATTCATGCTCAATATCCAAAGAATGGTTGTGAGTAATTGCTTGGAATTCTTTTAATTGGTCAATTTGAATTTCCAACTCCTCACCATGAGTAACAATGCCTTGAAGAACAATGTCCTCTTTCCGGCTCTCTTCTAGCATTTGTTTGAAGAGGTTTTGTTGATCTCCCATCATTTGGAGAATCATGTTTTGAATGGGTTCATCTTTTTGTTGTGGGTAGGTGTGAAAGTGGTTGTATTGTGGCAATTGAAGTTCATTGTGAAATGGGTATTGGGTGGGTGGTTGTTGTTGATATTGGGTGTGGTAATTTTGGTGAGAAAAATTGGGGTAGTGGTTAGGATTTTCATTGTACGAATAATAAGGTAGGTTTGTGTTGACTTGCTCCTCAAACTCCCCATGCCCATAGTCATACTCAAAAGATCCACCACATACTCCATAACACATGTCTTGAGCCATCATCATAACTAGGACAAAGATATAACTACAAACAAGGAAACTACAAGAAAACGGTAAAAACAATCCTTGAGGAACAAGTTCCTCAAGGTTAAAGCAAAATCAAAATAGACAAACAAGTAAGAACTTAATCACATAGCACCATCCCTAAAAACGCGCCATTTTGATCCGGATGATGTCGTCACTCATCAAATCAAACACATTTATAATACTCAACAAACAACTAGTTAGCGGTAAGTCGAGGTCGATCCATGGGACGGTGTGCTTTGGGTTCTAAGTCTATCTATCTCAATTTATGCTAGTGTCACGATTTGTTTGGGTTTGTAGTTGTGTCTAGACTAATGCAAACAATAAGGTAAAACAAGCAATAAAGGGAAAGATGTAAACAATTGATAAAAAGTGCTAGGATATCATGGGGTCATGGGGGATTCATGGTGTTGATCATACAAACATGTTTACAAGGTTGCAAGCAATTAATGTTGTGGAGGAACCGAGTTGGGTTATATCTTACGGTTCTTAGGAAGAGTTGGGTCCCGGAGCCGAATCGATTAGATTGTACAACACCTACAAGTCGACTTACTTTCCTCCTAATCAACTTCTATGCATGGTCTAACAAGACTCGAGTTGGTTTATATCTTACAAGTCAAGTTGAGTAGATAAGAGATGGTAAAAATGCAAGGATTCATAGGCTTAGCATTTCATCAAACATAACATGTGCATAAAGTTGACATCACAACAAGCAAGCAATTTAATCATGTGAACATATTAGATTAAGCATGAATCAATCCCATGTTGGTTGCCCCTAATTACCCACTAATCCTAGCAAGAGACTACTCACTCATTATCATGGGAAACATGTCATTAATGGTGTCAATCATCACAACAAGTATAAACATGATAATAGAATGAAGAAATGAACAATAAAGATTAAAGAGTAAAGGAATTATACCAACTTAAGATGATCCAAATAATAATGCAAAGAATAATAGAAGAACTTGATGATTGATGGAAGGTTGTCAATCTCCCAATAATAACCCAATAATCTTCAATTACCCAATAATAAACTTGAATAATAAACTTGAACAATAATTAAAGAGAGATTAATGTGTAATTTGTGGAAAGATTAAAGAGTAATCTATTCTAATCTACTCCTAATCTAATCTAAAGAAGGATTTTCTACTCAAAAACAACATAAAGAGCCCCCCTGATTAATTACAAAGATGGGGTATTTATAGTGGAAATTAGGGAGGATGCATTAGGGTTAACTAAGGGCTAAACTAGTAATTACACTTTTTAAGTTGAGCAAGGAGACTCCGGGATTGTCCGAGAGAAGGGCTTCTCTTATCGTTGCTAGAAGAATGAAAACGTGCTGTGCTACAATCCGTGCGGATGGAAGTCGGGACGGCGGATTACGTAAGGGAATCCGAGCGGATTCAGGGGAATCCGGACGGATTCTAGTGGGCCAATCCGAGCGGATTAGAAAGCAGGACGCTCGGATTGTTTTGTGGAGACGGGCGGATTTAAGACAATCCGCTCGGATTGTTCTTCAGCCGTGGTTCATCTTCTTTTCTTCCCCTTTTTGCTCATTCCCATTTTTATTCTTGCGAGATTGGTCTTTAGTCCTTGCTTCCTCTTCATACTAGTCCATCCATTATCGTCAATAAGCTTCCAAATGTGTATGAAAAGACGGGAATTTCCGCCTTATTATCTCCTTTTCTACAAAACATATGAAATGCGATAGAAAAGCAAATAGGAAGGTTTCGACGGATAAAATGGCCATAGAATGTTATAATAGTATGCAAAATAGGCTAAATTAGGGGACTAAATGTGCGCAAATAATGTTCACATCACTACCTTCAAAGTGTTTTCCGATCACAAGAGCTTAAAATATATCTACACACAAAAGGAGTTGAACATGAGACAGAGGAGATGGATCGAATTGATTGGCGACTATGACATGGAGATACTTTATCATGAGGGGAAAGCGAATGTCGTAGGCGATGCTTTGAGCGGAAATCCATCCATGCTTTGAGCGTGCCAGATCTAGGGTGAGGATGCATGATGAGTGCATGGAGATGGGAATCCACATGATCCGGAAAGGAGAGACTCTTGGGGACTTGACCGTTGAGCCGGAGTTATATGAGGAGATCGAGAGAGTTACTGAGAAGCCGATGCTAGAATTCGAAGTGGCGCGAGACGAAGAGAACAGCGAGAATCGGGGTTGATTCCAAGTTTGTTATCCATACTGATGGTAGTCTGAGGTTTGGGGGACGGTGGTGTGTTCCGGATAATGAGGAGCTGAAGAGGAAGATTCTTACTGAAGCACATGCTACACCATACTCGGTTCATCCTGGGGGAGATAAGCTGTACAAGAACCTCAAGAAGACTTTTTGGTGGCCGAATATGAAGAGGGAAGTTGCTGAGTTCGTAGCTCGATGCTTGACGTGCCAGAGAGTGAAGGGTGAACATAAGAGACCGCAAGGGAAGGTTCAACCATTAGATGTGCCAGAGTGGAAGTGGGAGAGTATTTCCATGGATTTCATTGTTGGGTTGCCTCGAACTCAGAGAGGTAACAATATGATTTGGATGATCGTGGATAGGCTAACCAAGTCGGCTCACTTTATTCCCATGAAGGATACTTGGAGTAAAGCTGAGTTGGCCAAGGCTTATGTTCAGTATGTGGTGAAGCTGCATGGTGTGCCCAAGGACATCATTTCCGATAGAGACTCCGGTTTCTATCCAAATTCTCGCAGGAGTTGCGATCATTAATGGGTACTCGATTAAAGATGAGCACCGCTTTTCATCCAACTACGGATGGTCGACAGAGAGGACTATTCGGACACTCGAGGACATGTTGAGGGCTTGTGTTTTGGAGTTCGGTGGGTCTTGGGAGGATAGACTGGGGTTGATTGAGTTTTCATACAACAACAGTTATCACGCTAGTATTGGGATGGCTCCATTTGAGGCTCTATATGGCAGGAAGTGTAGGAGTCCTGTGTGTTGGGATGATCGAGCTGATGCGGTAGTTTTGGGACCAGAGATGATTCAGGAGATGGTTGAGCAGGTGCAGATCATTCGACAAAAGATGAGGGCTTCCCAGGACCGGCAGAAGAGCTATGCTGACGCTAGGAGAAGCGACATTTCTTTCAAGGTGGGAGAGAAAGTACTTCTTAGAGTGTCTCCGATGAAGGGAGTGATGAGATTCGAGAAGCGGGGGAAGTTGAGCCAGAAGTTCATTGGGCCATATGAGATCTTGGATAGAGTTGGAGAGGTGGCATATCGGCTAGCCCTACCACCAGCTTTAGCCAAGGTGCATAATGTCTTCCATGTTTCTCAGTTGCGGAGGTATTTGAGTGACCCTTGGCATATTTTGAGCCATGATGTGGTCGAGGTGGACGAGTAGTTGACCTACATCGAGACACCTAAGGAGATTTTGGACAGGAAAGTTAGAAAGACCAGGCACGGAGAGACTGCATTAGTGAAGGTGTTGTGGACTAATCATAAGGCAGAGGAGGCTACCTGGGAAACCGAGGCCGCAATGAGAGAGAGTTATCCACATCTGTTCACTTGAGGTAAGTTACGGGACGTAACTTTTTTTTTTAGGAGGGTAGAATGTAACATTTCGTGTTTATTTAGTCTAGTTGTGTGTTTGACTGTGTTAGTTATACGGGATGTCTTTTATATTCGGATGACATGTTTGGTATGGGAGCGAACTTCGGGACGAAGTTCATTTTAAGGGGGAAAGACTGTAATACCCCGTATTTTATTATCGATTGAGCGAGATATTATTATTTAGTAGTATCGTAAAAGTAATTAAATCATGTTATTATGGTGATGGTAAAAGCGTAAAGGTAATTAATTGATTCATATTGTAAGATGAGTCGGGTTTATAGTTTTAGGTGGCATTTTGGGTCAAGATGTTATAACCCATTTACCCACTTACCCATTTACCACTCACCAAAACCCTAAAACCAAACCCTAAATCAACCTTAAAACCTAATCCCCTCCCTACCGTCATTTTTACACATCATCATCATCAAACCTCTTTTCCTCCACGCCGCCTTGACCTCATTTACATCAACGAGCGCACGCCGTGAGTGTGGAGGGAGTAAGTCCGCCGTGAGTCTAGGGAAGTCTATTCTTTGGTGGACGAGGTGGTTGTACTTGCTTGGAATAAGCGCGAGATCGACGGCCGTCGTAGGTAAGGTCCCCTGTTTTCATTTCTGTCACGCTAGTTTGATCTGGGTTGTACGTTTTAGGGGCTGTTATAGCAGTCGTCGGGGTGTGGGATGTGTTGCTGGTTGTGAGTCGAGTCGTGTGGTGGTAGGTTGAGTGGTTGTCGTCGCTGTTGGTGGTTGCAGTGGTGGCGATTAGGCGTCGGGGTTGACATGGGTGGTTCTGTTTTATTTCAGACATAGGATAATGGGGGTGGCACCACCATGGACTCGGGGGAGGTCGAATCGGTGGTGCCACGTGTGTCAGAGTCGCCGTTCGACGGTGGTGTCAAGGGTGGTGGTTAGGCGAGGTGGCAGGGATGTGTCGTGGTGGCGGGCGAGTGAAAATGGGCTGTTGTGGCGTTTTGTGGCGCGAGTTGCGGGGCAGGGGGTGTTGGTGGTGGTGGTTCTGACCACCGGCGTGGGTCGACCACGTTGGTGGTGGTTGGAGGTGACCAGGCCAGACCTGGTGTCAGGCCTGGTGGTCGGCGGTGAGGGCTGGTGGTTGTTGGAGGGAGTTGTGTCGGGTTGAAGGGGGTGCGTTTGTGTGTCGGGTTGAGTTTATTGTTTTTGGGTATTTTTGTTACGGTTTCTATTTTTAGTAAGTCGGAAAATATGTACATTATTATTATTTCTATTATTAGTTTTAGTTATTAAGTCGATATTAAGTAGCGATGACGGAATCATATATTTAGGCTTTGAGTCGGGATTCTATTTCGGGAAGGTTACTATTTTTAGTAACCTGCTATTTTTAGTAAGTTGCTATTTTTGGAAACTTCCCATTTTAGGAAACTTTCTATTTTGGGTAACTTACATTTTTTTTAGTAACTTCTAATTTGGGAAAGTTTCTACTTATAGTGACTCTTGAGTATGGGAACGGGAATAGTTAAGTGAATTAATTATGTTATGTATATGTTTAGGTGGCGAGTTTCGGGTGGAGTACTTCTGATCTGCAGTTAGCTTATTACCGCTATTTGAGGTAGGGGAATACACTGGAATTGATATAGTACTATGTGATTGGATTGATCAATCGGTGATTTACATGTTATAATATGATTGTCTGATTTAATTCCGTTAAGTATTATCGTTGAACTGTTTTAATATATTATTGCATCGGAGTTGGTGGAGGTGGAGGTGAGTATGGTGTGGTGATAAGGCCCAGGCGGGTTCTGCAGGACTTGCCCTGGTGTCCTCACCAACGTCTTTGCGAGATCGGCTACGGTCGATATATATAGTCTACCGGGATCGGTATGGCTGGGTTGTCCGGGTTATGAGTTGTGATGGCGGTGGTGGTGATGGAGAAGCATGTGTATTATGTTCTTTGTTTTAGACATTACCTACTCGGCTTCACCCGGTGACCACAATGTATTCGTGTACGCCCGTGATGATCCAATTATTGGTTAGCAGATTGACAGGTATTTCAGAGACTGATGGGAGCTGGCCGGGAAGAGAGCTTGGATGACTGACTTAGTGCCTAGCCCACCTTAGTCTTATTAGTAGTTTTATCAGACTTTATCTTTTGGTCGTATTTTGAGACTTTGTTTTATTTCCAGTTGTAATCTCACTATAAACATTTTAATAAAGTACTGTGTTTTCTTCCCTTTGTTATCTACTGCCTCGGGTTTCCGAGATGGTAACACTGTCATTTATCTGAGGAGTCCTAGTTCAGGCCCTCAAATAAATGGGGGTGTTACAAAAAGCAATAAGAATGAAAACGTAAAAACAGTAAAAGTCCTAGTGTGGCCTATCCTATCAAAATGAACAATAAATACAAGTTTGGAATCCATCCTTGGACCCGAGAAGCTTGTCTTGATGTTCTATCTTGATCCATGTAGCGGGAGTGAGCTCCAATCTCCATCTTTAGTCTTCTTTGAAATTACAATAATTAAAATTACATAATAAACCTATTTATTACAATCTAATTTCAAAACCCAAAACTAAAAATAAAGGAGATTCGAGATCTCATAATTACATAAAAATCATGTTTCCTTCATTACGAAAACATAATTTGACTAAGGCCACACTAAGTATTACAATTTACAACCGATTGCAAAATTAAATACGTAAATAAAATTCATTCATTCGATTCATTCAACAAAATTAAAAAGCATCAACTAAAATAAATTAAACATACATGACACAATTCCTTAATTATGTTGATTAATTTATCCAAACCACCTATTTAAATTAAATTAAGTGACAATTCCTCAATTAATCACATTAATTTCATTCTTAATCCATATTAAACTTGTAATATGAATTCGGTATCTTTAAATTGTGAACCGTTTCACAATGACTAATAGGCCAAAACAAAAAAAACAAAACCTTTTTTATTTTGTCTCGGCAAAAAAAAAACCGAATTTTTTTTTATGAACACTGTTCACGGTGAACAGTAACCGAACAGAAAAAAAAACTCAACGGCAAAAAAAAATAAAACAGCCGTCACAAAAATTCTTGCGGCAAAAATTGCCCTAAAATAAAAACGATGAAGAAAATGTTTACAGTTGCTATTTAGAACATGATTTAGCAAATGAATTAATGAACATGATTAATCTTATATGCTAAAATTATATAGCAAAAACAAATTCTTGTATCATCGACATGACTATTCCATTAACAATTTAATTTAATCCGAATTAAATCAAGGTATCTACAAATTGATTTTATTATCATCTTAACTGATTAAAACAATAATTTGTATGAATCAAATGGAAATAAATCATCAACAATAAGAGGAAAAAAACGAGAAAAACAGACGGCAAAAAAAATTTACCTCACGGCAAAAAAAAATTTCCAGCCGAAACAATTTTTTTTTTTTTTTCTCTTTTCGAAATTCCTCATTGTTTACATACAATTTTACGAAAATCATCAAAATTAAAATCCGTGGCCTAAGCTCTGATACCACTTGTGGGAAATAATCTGTAAACTTCCCTTAATAATAAAGGATTATAACGAATTTAATGATGACGATCACTAGTCATAAAATAAAATACATAAACAAAAGAAAAGGATTCAGAAATAACCTTCGGTCCTAGCAAAAACGGCCTAAGAACAATATCAAAATAGATATTCGCCTATCAGTTGCACCCAAGACGATATGAGATATGCCCTATTGATTATGCTAGAATCGATCTAAAATTTTCTGTAAAATTTAGTTGTTTTTTGTGTTTTTTCTTGATGAGAGAGGAGGCTAGGTTAAAAAGAATTAGGGTAGAATAATCATCTCCCTTTTTTTCTTATACTGACCGAAATATGGGAGTCAATTAGGAAGATATAATCTTTGCTAATTTCGGCCCATATAACCGAAATAAGGAGTGTAATCTCCTTATTTTTGGTCTTTCCAAAAATGTATAAAATGTGTTAAATTGTCATCTAGTGAGGATCGAACCCATGACCTCTTGGTTTGTGTACCCTCACTATTACCACTATGACACATTCAACTTGTTGATATTAAATATAACTGATTACATTTAATTACGAATTAACAGATTAATTCGTCCAAGCTAACATTACATACATTTAATTAAATATAACTTATTATATTCAATTTACGAATTTACAGTTAATTCGTCTCAACTAATATTATTTAATCTTCATTAAATAATTGTCTCATCAACACATTGACTAACTGTTTAGTCATATTAGGCATCAATGTGATCATATTTCTATAACCACATCTCTCAAACACATCCTATAGGTGTGACCTTTAGGGACCAGTTGATCACCGCCATCTGTATGATAATAACGTCAAACTTTCTAGCAAGCCAACCGTTATTAGGTAAACGTTAATCAACTGATTAAATATACGAAGTATACCCTTGTGAACCTGTAAGAGATTTACAAATGTTATCACACTAATTTGTGGAGGACACAAGCTCCAACATTGTTTTGGTTAGGTAACTTTTGACGATGAGTTTAACCGACACCAGAATTACTACGAGGAAGAAAACCTAACATCTCACACTTAAAATGCTTTGGTAGTAAATGCTTTGTGCACAATAATGAAAAAGACAACCTAGGAAAATTTGATGCTCGTAGTGATGAATGAGGTTTTGTTGGTTATTCTGATCATAGTAAAGCTTACAAAGTGTATAACAAGAGAACCATGAAAATGGAGGAAAACGTCCATGTAATATTTGACGGATCTAGTCTCTTTGTTTCAAATACATAGGTTCATGATGAAGAGGATGATGAAGTTGATGACTTTGAAATTGGAATGATACGACATGATATGGATCAAGTGGTGGAAGAGGATGCATATAGTTGAATAGGAAGGATTAAGTCGACTTGTAGGTATTGTACAATCTAATCGATTCGGCTCCGAGACCCAAACCTTCCTAGGGATTGTAAGCTTATACACCAACTCGATCCTATCACAACAATAATTGCTTGCTTATAATTCGAGAATATGTTTGTATGATCAACTCCAATGAATCCCCTATGAACCCATGACACCCTAGTGCTTTTAATCAATTGTTTACATCTCCATTATATTTACCTTGCATTTATTTTCATTGTTGATTAGTTTCAGTTGATCTCCTACCTCAACCCCAAATTATGACACCTTAAGACACGACCACTTACAATTGAAAATCCTACATCAATACCCGTCCCTTGGGATCCGACCTTTACTTACCTCTTTGCTAAGAATAGTTTGTAGAGTTATAAATATTGTTTTGGTTGGTAGCTTTTGACGACGAAGTTTATAGCCGAGCCAACAACACCTTAAGTAACACAATTTTGCCCTTCCTTCTCTTGCGCACTTTTCGATCCAAGATCTCTTTCGGTGTTTCGACAAAAGTAAGTGCTTCATCCAATTTCAATATGTTTAACCTCAAGTATGTGAGATGGATCAGTCACATACCTCCGAAGTTGAGACACATGAAAAACATTATGCACCCGATCAAGCGCCGGTGGCAAGGCCAATCGATAAGCCACCTCGCCTACACGATCTAGAATCACATACGGTCCAATGTACTTCTGACTCAGCTTCCCTTTCTTGCCGAATCGCATGACACCCTTCCTAGGTGATACTTTTAAAAGGACCTTGTCACCCACCTAAAACTCCACCGCTCGGTGATGTAAATCTGCATAACTCTTTTACCGATCCTGGGCCGCCTTCATCTTTGCCGAATCAACTTCACTTGTTCAACCATCTCCTGTACCATTTCTGGTCCTTGAACCACGACCTCTGCACTGTCATCCCAACAAATGGGACTCCTACACCTCCGTCCATATAAGGCCTCAAAAGGTGTCATTCCTATACTAGTATAATAGCTGTTATTATATGAGAACTCGATCAAATCCAGCCTATCTTCCCACCTACCACCAAATTCCATCACACAAGCCCTCAACGTGTCCTCCAAGGTCTTTATAATTCGCTCTGTTTGTCCGTCCGCCGCATGATGGAATGTTGTACTCATCTTCAAGGTAGTATCCATCAACTCCTGTAATTCCTACCAGAACCGTGATATAAATTTTGCATCCCTATCTGACACTATATCTTTCGGTACCCCATACAACCTTACCACATGCCTTTGATAACCATTAGCCAGTTGTAGCTTGCTCCAAGTATCTTTCATTGGAATGAATTGAGCTGACTTGGTAAGACGATCCACAATCACCCAAATCATGTTGTTGCCCTGTTGAGTCCTCGGTAGCCCCACAATGAAATCCATTGAAATAGATTCCTATTTCCACTCTGGTACCTCAAGTGACTGAACCTTACCTTGCGGTCTTCGTTGTTCAGCTTTGACCCTCTGAGAAGTCAAACGTCTAGCTACAAACTCCACGACATCTTTCTTCATCCCAGGCCACCAAAAAGTCTTCTTCAAGTCTTTGTACAGTTTGTCACCATCCGGATGCACTAAATAAGGACTGCAATGGGCCTCAGTCATGATTGCCTTTCTCGTCTCTGCATCCTCAGGAACACACCATCTACCATCATATCGAACACTCCCATCCTCGTGAAACACGAGAATCTTGACGTATTGCTGTTACCTATTCTTTCTCTCCATTTTTGAATCTTAGGATCAAGCAATTATGTATGTCTCAAGTTATCATAAAACTCTGGTTCCACTATCAAATCGCCGATGGTGTCCCCTTTGCGAATCATATGTATACCCATCTAAGTCACTTCATCTTTCAGTTGCATTAGTGACAAAGCATTAGATAAAGAATGCACACTCTTCCTCCTCAACGCGTCAACTACAACAATAACCTTTCCCTCATGGTAGATTATCTCCATATCATAGTCCCCTATCAACTCCATCCACCTCCTCTATTGTATATTCAGCTTCTTTTGACTGAAAATGTACTTCAAACTCTTGTGATCTGAGAACACCTTAAAAGTTTCCCCGTATAGGTAGTGTCTCCAAATCTTTAGAGCAAACACAACGGCTCCCAACTACAAGTCATGAGTAAGGTAGTTCTCCTCATAAGTTTTCAGCTGCCTCGATGCATAAGCGATGACCTTCCCATTCTGCATTAAAACACAACCCAGGCCATTCTTCGAAGCGTCAGTATAAACCTCAAAGTTCTCACTTCCCTCTGGTAGTGCTAAGATAGGAGCTGTAGTTAAACGCTCTTTTAAAGCTTGGAATGCTATTTCACAATTCTCATCCCAGCAAAAACGGTTCTCTTTTCTCATCAAAGCTGTCATCGGCCTAACAATGGTAGAAAAGTCTTTCACAAGCCTCCTGTAGTAACCAGCCAAGCCTAAGAAACTCCAAATTTCAGCTACATTTTTCGGTGCTTCCCAGTTTGACACTGCTGCAATCTTGCTAGGGTCCACAGACACCCCATCTTTCAAAATCACATGGCCCAGAAAAGCTACCTTCTCCAACCAAAACTCGCACTTGGACAACTCAGCATACAACTGGTTATCGCGTAGTTTCTTTAATACCAATCGTAGATGCTCTGCATGCTCCTCTTTAGTCTTGGAATAGACTAAAATGTCGTCAATGAAGACCACTACAAACTGGTACTAGAAAGGATTGAAGATCTGATTCATCAAATCCATGAATGCTGCTGGTGCATTAGTCAATATAAAAGGCATCACCACATACTCATAGTGACCATACCGCGATCTGAAATTAATCTTAGGAACATCCTTATCTCGGATCCTCAACTAATGGTACCCCGACCTCAGATCGATCTTGGAAAATACCCCAGCTCCACTTAACTGATCTAATAAGTCATTAATTCGCAGTAACGGATACCTGTTCTTCACCGTGACAAAGTTCAACTCCTTGTAGTCGATGCATAGCCTCATACTACCATCCTTCTTCTTTACAAAAAGCACCGGTGCTCCCCACGACGATACACTAGGTTGAATGTACCCCTTTTCTAACAGATCATCTAGCTGTTTCTTCAACTCTTCCCATTCGATCGGCGCCATATGGTACAGAGCTTTAGATATAGGTCCCGTTCCCGGCTTCAACTCCACACTAAATCGATGTCCCTCTTTGGCGGTAATCCTGGAATCTCATCTGGAAAAACATCCATGAACTCATCCACAACCGGTATCTCTGTTGCTGTAGGTTCCTCCGATCGACTATCCCGAATGTGACAAAGAAACATGGGACACCCCTTCCTCAGGTACGATTTCAAGGTTATAGCTGCAATAGCCTTGAACTTTGGCTTGACCACAAACCCCGGTAAGATACTCTAGTTTCCTTAGGACCCCACAAAGTCACCTTTTTCTGATGGCAATCTATAATAGCTTTGTACTTACCCAATTAGTCCATCCCGACGATGACCTCAAACCCTCCCATAGGAAACTCAAACAAATTAACCGGAAGGTTAACTTCCCCAATAACCACAGACTTCTTTATACAACCTCCCATAAGACACCGACTCTCCCGACGGTATGAAAACATTATCTTTTACAGACTCATACTCCCCCAAACCCATAGTCAAAGCATGTCCCCTAGATACAAAAGAATGTGTAGCTCTTGAATCAAATAAAACAAAGGTCAGCCTATTATTAACGAGAAAAGTATGAGTGACGACCTGCGCATCCTCCTTAGCTGTCTGTTTGTCCATCATGAACAACTTGCCACTATTCTTTTGAACTCCACCCTGCACCGTGCTTGCTGATGCTGTAGACTTAGCAACCGAATTCTGATTAGCATTACCTCCCTGTCGTTGTTAAGCCCCTCCATTGTTACAGTTGAAGTAACTGTTGTTGTTGTGGCTTTGACCATCCTGATTAGGCCACGACCCCGCTGGTTTATTATTTGCCACGCTCTGACTCAGTGCCTGCGAAAACTTCCCTTGATGATGTCTCTGAAAACCCAGTCCCTCATAGCTAATGCACTCATATCTCTTGTGACCACTACCGCCACAGTTGTAGCACGTCAACCTGGAGCTGCCACTGCTGGTACGACCACCGCGACCACCAAAAGACGACCCTCCATTGAATCTGGACCCTCTAGAGTAAGCCTTAGCTTGATTGTAGTTACCACACTTGGACCCCGATTGCCCGTTGTTCTCACTATCAGATTTCCTCTTTTCACCCAGCTTCTCCCTAGCTTCCTTAGCCATATCGACTAACCTCTCTGCTATCCCAGCTCGTTCGTACACATCTTTCAGGTCCTTAAGAACCCCAGTAGGTAACCTCTCTAAAATCTTCGCTGACAGCTCTTGCTCGAAACGAAGAGCCAAGGTCAATGGGCTCAGCTCCAAGTCATCTGCATAGTGTGCTAGCTCATTGAACCACTTATAGTACTCTGCCACAGTCATGCTCTCAGTCATACGAAAAGTGCTGAACTCGACCCTCATCTTATTCCTAATGTGCTCAGGAACGAACTGAACCCTCATAGCCTTCTTAAACTCTTCCCAAGGAATAGAAGGTTCACCCTGACTCTTATAGTGTAATACCCGCCCTTTTAGAGACCCTTTGACCAGCATTGACTGACCTTAGGAGCGGTAATAGTCTTTAGAAGAGCGTGCCAAAGTTACTTTGGGTTGCGAGTTATGTGTGGTACTCGATAGAGTAGAGGCTACTCGATCGAGTAGCTTGGATACTTGATCGAGTAGGGGGACACTCGATCGAGTATGTGGGCCACTCGATCGAGTAACGGGTTTTCAGCGAGGGTTTATAATCGCGTTTTGTTAAATCTGCAAATCATTTCCGCCTCATTCCTTCAGATCCTTAGGTCGCCTCTTTCCCTTCCCTTCACCATATAACCTCCATGGAAGCCTTTGAAGGTTCTTGTGCCTTAGGAGAGCATAGCTTGAGTCGGGTAGCGGTCTTTGCCAGTTTTCCTCATGTAGGTATATCGTCATCATCCTCTGTGCCTTGTGGTTCAATTAGGGTTTGCTTAGTAGTGATAGGTGGTTGTATTGTGTGTATAGGTGGTGCTTGATTGCTGGGTCTTTCGTATGTTGGCATGGAGTGGTTGTAGTTGCTTAAAGGTAGGTTCGCCTACTCAGTTTCTGTGGATAGTCTAGTGTGTCGGTTGTCGTGTCATTGTTGTTGTATTGTGGTTGTGTTTGTGTGACAGCGTTTATGCGGTGGTCAGTTGGTATATACAGTTTGTTGGTTGTGGTTGTATTGCATCTGTCTGTGATTGTTTGTCTCTGGTTCTCGAGGTGCGTCCTCGGCTGAGTGGAGTCACTTGCGGGAGTGGCTTCACGCCCTAGTTTCGCCCTCCGTGGAACCCGCCATGGGAGGAGATGTGCACATTAATGGGACGAGGTTATCGCTCGGTATGATGAGCAGGGATTTGGTGGGTACGGCTGCGGTCCCCCACTGGCAGGGCTGGTCCAGTGGACAGTCGGTGACGGAGATTGATTGGAGTGAGTGTGCTTGTGTGTGTGACTGATTGTGTTGTGTCGTGTTGATAGATGTTGTTGGTTTTGTCACGTCTTATCTCAGTACTGACCTTGTGTGGTTGTCTTGTTGTTTTATGTGTCTGCCGTGATCCCTTATGGTGAGCAGTCTGTCTTAGTAGGTGTTGATGTCGTTGATAGGCGAGTCCCAGGCGGATGAGTCTTCACGAGATTTGATAGTAATAGAGTGTAGCCAATGAGTTGTACCTTTATTTTGTTAAGTTGGTTGTAACGCTTGTAATATAACTATAATTGTTCTTTTATCGACTTTTGATGATTACTTACCTCGGGCAACCGAGATGGTAACACCCTTATATGCTAAGGAAGGCCTAGTTAAGGCTCCTATGAATATGGGGGTGTTACAAAGTGGTATCATAGCGACGATTTTGGAACCTGTAACCAATGAAAATAATGAACGTAATGAGTCTAATAAAATGAACCTGGTGTGTGTATGATGAGAGCCCCAGCTGATGCTAGATTTTGGGTGAGTAGGCGCCCTCATTTCAAAATCTTGGGCTCATTGTACTTAAGCCAGTCACTGGGTATGGGAATGTGGAGTCCGTGTGTATGACTAATGTGTATGTTAATTTCGTTGGAACTACCTGTGGATGAATTTTGTTGAAGTTGGTATAAGCATGATAGTCGCACTTGAATCGTATATGGTGAAGTTGGATAGAATTAGTGAGCTTATGCGATGTAGGTTTTATTTAATAGAAATGCGTGAAAGTGCGGGAGTGTATGCTGTAATATGAAAGGTGGACGTGTTGGTGTTTACTTTAAGTTGTTAGTAATAGCGAACCTATATGAGTTTATAACTTCTACTGTAGCTATAATGATGATAGTTAAGGAAGTGTTGAGATATAGTACGAGAATTGATAATTAGTGATGCGTATATATAATGCTTGGTGATTGAAACTTTCTGCTTGCGTGGCGTTTAATTGTGTGGAATAATTTGTTTATATTGGAACTTGTTTATGTAGAATGTACTTGGATGACATGAGAATAATTATCGTTGAATATATGTTTTGCATTAACATGAGAATAAGCCGATAACCATGTGGTAAGACGAGTTTAGATATGGTATGATGACGTGATTATGCATATGAATGACTCGGTAGCAGGTAAACCGAGTTGGGTAAATTTGTTGTAGCGTAATGTGACATGAATCTTGTCTGATGAGATGGTATGATAAGCTTGAGTAGTAATGTTAATACATGAGTAAGTATGATAACTAGTGACGAATTCCGAACATAGTTTGGAATCGACACGCGATATTGTTTTTGCAGGAATCTTCAATTTATCTCGTATTTCTGACTAAGTACTCAACCTTACTTGACCGAGTGCGAGTGCTTACTAGACCGAGTAGACCTCACTCGATCTAGTTAGGAAGCTATGACGTCGAGATGTGGAAATTTTCTGCAGACACTCGACGAAATAGCACCTACTCGATCGAGTACCCTAGGCACTCGATCGAGTAGGCTACAGTACAGAGCCTCTTACGGGTTTCTTAAAACCCTTATTTCTTCTTATTCCTCTCATTCTATCCCCTTATTTCGAACCCTAAGCCCTAAATCTCTCTCAAAACTCTCCTCTCTTCTTGTGTTGGTGGTGATTAGTTGGGTTATTTGCTTGTTAATTTCGTTCTTTTACTTTCCTATCTAGCCAAGGTATGAACACCTTCCTTATTTATATGTTTTTATTACATTGGATTTGTTAGAATGATGGTGTAATCTAAAATTTTCGATTCATATGGGCGAATTATTGCTTTTAGTTGTTGTAATATGATTCACATGCTTCCCTTCCATGAATGTTGGTGATTAATTGCTGTAGAATAGACTAGAAATTGTAAAATTGGGGACGAATTTTCTAGGGTTTGCAAAATCAAAATTGATTTTTGGTTGTTTTCTACATGTTGGATGATGAAATTGAGTACTATATGTTACACATACCATGTTAGAAGTTGGATTTTGGTGATTTTCATCTTAAAACTTGCCTTAAAACTCCGTCTTAAAAGTGCCCCAAACTGAAATTCGTTTTCTATATGTGGGATTTAGTGTTGGATATGAATGTATATACAAGAGATGAACTTTAGTATAGTAATGGTGATGTTAATTCTTGATGAATATGTCAATTTGTCACAGCTGTAGAGACCGTCTGACTAGTCCAATTGAATTATTTGCTTCTAAAGTTGAAGGTCGATGATGACATGTTTTAAGTTGCCTTTCTATGAACATATATGAACATTGCATATGTTATCAAGTATGTATATGAAGTAGAATGTGAGCCTAGCCATGATAGCTGAATTGATTGAGTAAATTATGTTTATTAGGTTAAACTTTCCACAGTCATGGATATCGTCTGAATGTCATAAACTGAACTTATACATATCAAATTGGGAATTTGTTGGTGAAAGTGTGTACCTAGCTGAGTATTCAAAGTTCATTTGTGTGAATTGTGTGCTTTACATGCCTATGCAAGTTTGTTTAAATTGTATCCTGAAATAGATGCCGAGACTAAATATAGGGACCCGTCAGAGTAAGAGGGGGAGGGCTTCACAGCCCGAGCTTGGGGAAGGTAGTGGACCCGTAGTACCCGCGGTACCGGAGTACCCTTCGGTTGTGTTTGTAGATTTTAAGCAGAGGGAGCGATTTGTGGCGTTACAGAAACGCAAAATGAGGCCTACCCGTTGTGTGGATACCACACTTCTTACTAACTTGGGAATTGAGACGGATGTCCGTCACATCTTTGAGACTTTGGGATTTACGGGGTTGTATTGGCTGAGGAAGCATTCTTACCCTTTTATTACCTTGGAGTTTATGAGCTTGTTTAATTACGAGCCAGCTGCACAAACCGTTGAGTTTCGTTTGATGAACACCAGTTTCCTGTTGACCATGGACCTTTTTGTGTCTCACCTTGGGTTGGCCAAGCCTCCCAAGGATTCCATCAGTAAGATTCCTTCCGAGTGCGGTGTCTGCCGCCTAATGCCTTGTCTTACCGGAAAGCCAGCTCCCACCTCAAGCAACATGTTAATTAATGATGTTCAACATGTTACCTTGAGGATCTTTCTTCGTTCTATTTCGAACCTCCTTTATGATAGACCGGATATTAGTAAACTAAACAATCATAAGATGCTGCTTCTGATGTCTTACCTCAACCCGGAGCGGACCGAGAGGGTGGTCTTTAATGCTCCTGCCATGGTCTGTGCTGGCCTTGCCTTGATGGCTACTTTCACTACCCGGTACTTGAGTTGTGGTGCTATCGCCACTCGGCTAGCTGAAAAGCTCGCCTCCTTTGAGGCTTCTTCTGAGTATGTTCCTCTGGCTACACCGGTGCCTATTATGGACCGAGACTACTACCTCGACCTGAAATGGTTGAGAACTTTAGCTGATGGCAGCCTAGCTTGGAGGGTGTGGGGCATGAGCTGGATGAAGATTCCGGCTCCTGAGCACCTCCCACCGACAGAGCCCTTAGACCCGGTGGTAGTAGATGTGGACTCCGATGAGGAGGAGGAGGATGATGATGGACCTCGACAGTTGAGGACGTACCTCATTGATGACACGATCCTCCAGGTGATGCCCGAGCCGAAGAAGGGGGAGAACGCGACGGCAGTGGAGGAGAGGCCCAGGTTGGGGAGAGGACCCCGTCGAGTGAGGGAGAGGACCGCTAAGACTAGACCACGACCGGCAACACCACTGCAGCAGCACCCCTTTCCTTGTTACCCCTACCTCGACACCCTGGAGACGCGTTCGAGCTACTTTGCTGAGAGAGTGTCATCCACCTTGACACTCCGGAACATGCATGAGATGGCGTATGCTCAGGGGATTGGCACCGAGGGACCGCATTCGGTGTGGTGGAGCAGAGTTGGGGACTATAGTGGGGTTTTCCACTCTTACGGGGTGGATCAGTCAGCTTGGGGGACACCTCAGTCCTTTGCTTATGGTGGCTTGACCCCATGGTATGTAAGTCTTGGAGCTGGAGCGGGGGTTGATGCAGGTATTGGGTCATCGGGAGCGGGCACCTCGGGAGGAGATGGTGGTGGAGATGAGCTTTATGGAGGAGCAGCAGCAGCAGCAGGAGTGATACTCCTATTCTTTATCCTTGTTTATGGTTGATGGTGTTAGATTATGGTAGTCGTTGTTAGTTAGAACTTTTATTTTGAGATTTGTATGGATGGCCATAAGGCCGGATTTGCTAGTTTGACTTTATGGCAGGGTTTTGGGAGTCGGGAAGTCATACTGACTCACGTTATGTGACATTTATATATGCATATATGTGGGTTATGATAGGTATTTTCCAAGATTTTGACCTGTAGGTACTCGACAGAGTAACCCATACTCGGTCGAGTAGCTGCAGGTGTGACAGAAATAAGGCATTCTGATCTCAGGGCTACTCGATCGAGTAGCCAAGACACTCGATCGAGTAGCGGGAACTCGATCGAGTACCACTACATACTCGATCGAGTAGCACTGTTATAGGAACTTTTCACGAATTAAAATTGTTTGATGATTATATAGTTACATGTTTTGATGTCTAACATGGTTGTTGATGATTAGTAGCATATTTGAACCGTTAATATCATATGTTGGAGGTCGTGCTTGGTTTTTAGAGGCGTATTTGTAACGAATCGTGAAGTTATAATTGTTTTTATTGCATTCATTTTACATCCGTATTGTCTACTAGTTATATTTCACCGGGAGTGCGTCCTTCCATATATACAAATGCAAATGTTATACACATGCCTTCTTGACGGTGGCTAGTTATTCGAATATGGTAGAATATATCTTTATGGTTTACTGGTTGTACGAGTAATATGAGTAATGTCAATAATGAATAATATGGTTTGGATATATGTCAAGATGTAAGTAGTAAGTAACATATGTAATAATTTAATGGTGAACTTCGGGGACGAAGTTCCTTTTTAGAGGGGAAGAGTAATGTCGCAAAATAAAAGGGCCGATTTTGAAACTATGTTGTTGTTTGTTTATAACGTTTCCTACGACTTTAGTCACATCTCTGGTATGGAAGTATAATTGTTTGCACTTGTTAGTGGAAGTAACTTGTATGTTGAAGTAAAGTTGAATAGTATACTTAAAAGGCGGTCATAGAAAGATAGTCATGAGGTCGTGTGTTGGAATAGAATTATATTGTTGAATACATTAGTGGTGCTAAAGTGACATGTTTCGCGTTATTGGTTGTTGCTAGTGAAAGTGTAACCTCGTAGTGTGTTGGGTATTTCAAGTAATATTCTGTAGGAGTTGGTCTATATGGAGTGTTAGACAGTTGATGATGATGACATGGGGGAGGGTATTTCCGGGGAGTGGTAACCTATGCAAAAAAAAGAGAGATAGTGATGTTGTTTCGTTTCCGTTTTGTGTGCCTTGGTTGGGTGAGTTGAACTTCGGGGACGAAGTTCTTTTTAAGGGGGGAAGACTGTAATACTCGCCCTTTTAGAGACCCTTTGACCAGCGTTGACTGACCTTGGGAGCGGTAATAGTCCTTAGAAGAGCGTGCCAAAGTTACCTTGGGTTGCGAGTTATGTGTGGTACTCGATAGAGTAGAGGCTACTCGATCGAGTAGCTTGGATACTCGATCGAGTAGGGGGACACTCGATCGAGTATGTGGGCCACTCGATCGAGTAACGGGTTTTCAGCGAGGGTTTATAATCGCGTTTTGTTAAATCCGCAAATCATTTCCGCCTCATTCCTTCAGATCCTTAGGTCGCCTCTTTCCCTTCCCTTCACCATATAACCTCCATGGAAGCCTTCGAAGGTTCTTGTGCCTTAGGAGAGCATAGCTTGAGTCGGGTAGCGGTCTTTGCCAGTTTTCCTCATGTAGGTATGTCGTCATCATCCTCTGTGCCTTGTGGTTCAATTAGGGTTTGCTTAGTAGTGATAGGTGGTTGTATTATGTGTATAGGTGGTGCTTGATTGCTGGATCTTTCGTATGTTGGCATTGAGTGGTTGCAGTTGCTTAAAGGTAGGTTCGCCTACTCAGTTTCTGTGGATAGTCTAGTGTGCCGGTTGTCGTGTCATTGTTGTTGTATTGTGGTTGTGTTTGTGTGGCAGCGTTTATGCGGTGGTCAGTTGGTATATATAGTTTGTTGGTTGTGGTTGTATTGCAGCTGTCTGTGATTGTTTGTCTCTGGTTCTCGAGGTGCGTCCTCGGCTGAGTGGAGTCACTTGCTGAAGTGGCTTCACGCCCTAGTTTTGCCCTCCGTGGAACCCGCCACGGGAGGGGATGTGCACATTAATGGGACAGGGTTATCGCTCGGTATGATGAGCGGGGATTTGGTGGGTACGGCTGCGGTCCCCCACTGGCAGGGCTGGTCCAGGGGACAGTCGGTGACGGAGATTGATTGGAGTGGGTGTGCTTGTGTGTGTGACTGATTGTGTTGTGTCGTGTTGATAGATGTTGTTGGTTTTGTCACGTCTTATCTCAGTACTGACCTTGTGTGGTTGTCTTGTTGTTTTATGTGTCTGTCGTGATCCCTTATGGTGAGCAGTCTGTCTTAGCAGGTGTTGATGTCGTTGATAGCTGGAGTCCGGGCAGGGATGAGTCTTCAAGAGATTTGATAGTAATAGAGTGTAGCCAATGAGTTGTACCTTTATTTTGTTAAGTTGGTTGTATCGCTTGTAATATAACTATAATTGTTCTTTTATCGACTTTTGATGATTACTTACCTCGGGCAACCGAGATGGTAACGCCCTTATATGCTAAGGAAGGCCTAGTTAAGGCTCCTCTGAATATGGGGGTGTTATATATAGTACTCACGACCCCCCTCATTCTCCCTATTCCACCACACTCCAGCCTCATCCCTTAGGTAGAATGTAGGTTGTTCCACCTTCATCTCCTCCGGATTGTTCACCACGTCAAGAACACTTTCCATATCACGATGCGAGTTATCGAGCAAGTGAGGCGCTTCTGTGCCCTCATAGGTAGAGGGGTTAAAGCAAGAGATTGTGGTACTCATTTTAGTGGCGTCAGTGACCACTTCCTTCGCTTTACCCATATTCTTAAGAGCCTCAGTAAGAGCGTCTTGTTGCTCGATCAACCAATAAACCTCATCTAGGGTCATCTCCGAAGCCTTTAGGTACACGTGGGATCTCTTTGGCGGCATTTTTAAGCTGATATATAAAAGTTAAACGTAAGCATATAGCCTACGACTCAAAACAAAAACACAGCCGCCCGTAGTAGTACTCGACCTAGTACATGGACACACTCGGTCGATTTAAGGCTGCTCGATCGAGTACATAGACAACTCGGTCGAGTACCCAACTTCCAGAAGCTGATCAGGAACCCATGTAAAACATACTCGGTCGAGTACACGTTGTACTCGATCGAGTAAACCCCACTCGGTCGAGCTCTCTCCTTAGTCAGTCGAGTTGTCATATATCAGAAGCTACTGCCCACGACACACACACTCACACTCGGTCGAGTGACCAGTACTCGGTCGAGTTCCCCTTACTCGATCGAGTACCTTCTCCCACTTGGCCGAATCATGCAGACATGACGTCCCCACACACATAATTAACCAAGCATAGGACGAAACACCACCAACCATCCTTTTCTCATGTTACTACCACAAGTAAAGCAAACTTACGATCATACAAATTATGCCATACTTATTACTTCAACTATTTCACAACACATCAGCCGAATCATACCATCTCGTCTCAATCTCAACTTGCACATTACTTTATAAAACAAAATACAACATAAACATATACCGATCCCACGACACACCCCCTAGTGACCGGTTTGAATTTGTAAGGGCCACAGTGCGGTCTTAGGACGTCTCCCAAACCTTTGCGGTAGCTCCAAACAATTTCTACCCGGGTTCATTTTATTAGACGCCCTATGTTCATTTTGTTCATTGGTTTTAGGTTCCAAAATTCGTCGCTCTGGTACCACTTTGTAACACCCTCATATACCAAAGTGCCTTACCAAGGACCACCTTAGCATATTGTGGACATGGGCCCACCCGCACGCCAAGCCAATCAGTGGACATGCGGCGGTCGGAAAGCCATGCTCGGCGGCGTAATAGATGCTTTCGACCGGATCGTTTTAGATCGGTCGGTTTTGTCTCGGTAAGGGTCTCGAAATGATGCAGAGATGTTCAGAGTCGCCACCAAGCAATTATGGGATGCTTGGAAACCGTTCGAGTCCACTTTATACCTAGGTCAATCAAGGCAAAAAGCGGTGCTTGACATAGGTACTAAAGATAAGGAATCGTCCCTCTTTAGCGTCCTATCGCTAGAATGACTCTCGTTCGCCCTGGATAAGGTCGTCCACTATCCAAAGTGTCTGAGTAAGAGGTGAAGGTACGTATTGGGAAGCCCTTCAATCGGACACCCAATTTCGCCCACGGTAGTTGCCTCTACTCATCGATCTTGGTTGGTTAAATGCAAAAGTTGATAAAACAGGTAAATTGTAACACCCCCATACACCAAGGTGCCTTACCAAGACCACCTAATGCATGGAAATTCTATCATCTCGGTTACCCAAGGCAATGTATATTAAATAGACCATAAAGAAACATACTTAATTAAGTAAATGAGTTTAAGTGATTACAATCCAAAACCAAAACTGTAAAGTAAATACAAAGGTTCCAAAAACCAATCAACTGAAAATCAGACTAAGTTCATGACACAGCGGAGGACTCTAATGACATGTGATGACTCCATCCCAGCTATCCCTCACACAAGCCATCTCATACCTACTCAATAACTGCTCACCATTCCCGAATGGATCACCACAATTTTTAAAACATTTAAAACGGGGTCAGTTACTGATTACATAAAACAAGTTATACAATATACAAACAACACAAACAACTCCCAACTCCATTATATCTCCACACACCTGACTACACACTAAAGTGTGTAGTCTTGCCAGAATACCCATCGCAACAGGTATTCCACGCCGCCAGTGGGGGATCGCAGCCGTACCCACCAAATCCCCGCTCATCTATTCCGAGCGATAACCCATGTTCCTTAATGTGCACATCCCCTCCCGTGGCGGGTTCCACAGAGGGCGAATCAAGGGCATGAAGCCACTCCCACAAGTGACTTCACTCAGCAGAGGACATGCCTCGCGAACCACAGACAAACACAACACAACCAATTATACAACAACAACACCAATACATTTCTAATACGATAAAGATCAACAATAAACACAACCATCACCAACAACTATGTAATCAATAACCGAGTAGGGAAACCCTACTTGGAATAAGTAAATCACCATGAACGTTACAAAGCAGCTATTCAATATTACTCCTCTACGAAACCACCTCCTATAATCACATAATCATACCATCACTATCTAATACATATCATACTCCCAAAATCCCCCAAAATACCCAATTAGGGTTTTAAACAAAATCAACGAAAAGGTATAAAAACTATACAAGGATCTTACCCTCGACACGACGAACTCAACGGCGTAAAGAACACGACGATCCGATGACCCTAGCCTTTGGGATTTGATAGCAACGCGAAGAAGGAAGTAACGTAACTTGTTTTCTCTCTTGAAAAGTTTTAGAAAAGATAAAAGTGACAAAAGAACTGACGGAAAGCTTTAAATATCAATCACGCGTTACTAACTAAACCCGGCTATAACAACCCGTAGAACCAACTTACTCGATCGAGTAAGTCACTTACTCGATCGAGTGACCCTTACTCGATCGAGTGTGCCACACTTACTCGATCGAGTACCCATCAGCAGAACACTGTTTCGTAAACCAGACTCACTTATTCGACAGAGTAAGCCCCACTCGATAGAGTACTCAAAAGCATAGAAAACCGTAGTATTACAGTCTTCCCTCCTTAAAAAGAACTTCGTCCCCGAAGTTCAACCCATACTAAAAAACAAAACATACTAACTCAAACACGACGTAACAATGCAACTAAAAACAAAAGAAAACTCCCAACCACAACTCAAACCAACTCAAAGCAACTACTAACTATACCAAAACTAACATAAACCATACAAAAACCTTATGCGATCACCTCCTACCCCCCTAAAAGAAACATGGTTACGTCCCCGTAACCACACATACCTGATCAAAAAGAGACGGATACTGCTCCCTCATAGCCTCTTCCGCCTCCCAAGTAGCTTCCTCAACCTCATGATTAGATCATAGGACCTTAAGCAACACCGTTTCCCCGGACCTAATTTTCCGAATCTTGCGATCAAGAATCTGTTTTGGCACCTCAAGATAAGAGAAGTACTCATCCAACTCTATGTTCTCCACCTCTAGCACATGGGAGGGATCACTCACATACTTCCGTAACTGAGATACATGAAACACATTATGCACATGATCCAAAGCTACTGGTAACGCTAACCGGTAAGCAACCTCTCCCACATGATCCAAAATCTCATATGGTCCGATGAACTTCTGGCTCAGCTTCCCTTTCTTACCAAACCTCATAACCCCACGCATAGGAGACACTTTCAGAAGACCCTTGTCTCCAACCTGAAACTCTATGTCACGGTGATGTAGGTCTGCATAACTCTTTTGTCGATTATGGGCCGCTTTCATCTTTTGCCTAATTACCTTAACCTGTTTTATCATCTCCTGTACCATCTGTGGTCCTAAAACCATTGCCTCAGCTCTATCATCCCAGCATATCGGACTCCTGCACCTCCTCCCATACAAAGTCTCAAATGGTGCCATCCTAATACTCGTATGATAGCTGTTGTTATAAGAAAACTCAACCAGATCCAACCTATCCTCCCAGCTACCACCAAACTCCATCACACAAGCTCGTAACCTATCCTCCAAGGTCTTGATAGTTCTCTCTGTTTTTCCATCTGTTGTAGGATGAAAAGCAGTACTCATCTTCAAGGTAGTTCCTATCATTTCCTGCAACTCTTGCCAAAATCGAGAAATAAACCTCACATCCCGATCTAACACAATGTGCTTAGGGACTCCATGTAACCTCCCCACACGTTTCCTGTACCTATTAGCCAACTGAACCTTACTCCATGTATCTTTCATAGGAATAAAGTCAGCTAACTTAGTAAAATGGTCAACTATCACCCATATCATGTTGTTACCCTGCTGGCTCCTCGGTAAACCCACTATAAAGTCCATAGAGATAGATTCCCATTTCCAATCAGGTACCTCAAGAGACTGAATCTTACCTTGTGGTCGTCGTTGCGCTCCCTTAACTCTCTGACATGTCAAACATCGTGCCACGAACTCAACTGTTTCCCTCTTCATCCCAGACAACCATAAAGTCTTCTTCAAATCTTTACACAACTTGTCACCACCTGGATGTACTGAATACGGTGTGCAATGAGCCTCTGTCATGATTATCTTTCTCAACTCCTCATCGTTAAGAACACACCATCTCCCATCAAACCGAACACTCCCATATGTATGAATAGAGAACCGAGACACTGTCCCTTTCTCTACTCCAGCTCTCCACTCTTCAATCTTAGGATCAAAGGCCTGCTTCCTGCGAATATCATTATAAAGGTCTGGCTCCACTGTCAAGTTCCCTCTAGCATCCCCTCTTTGTATCACATGTATCCCCATCTTCCTCACCTCATCTCTCAACCTCATCAAGGACATAGCTGTGCATAGAGAATGCACACTCTTTCTGCTCAACGCATCAGCAACCACGTTCTCTTTCCCTTCATGGTATATGATATCCATGTCATAGTCCCCTATCAGCTCCATCCACCTCCTCTGTCTCATGTTCAGCTCCTTTTGAGTAAAGATATACTTGAGACTCTTATGATCTGAAAACACTTTAAAGGTCGCTCCATAAAGATAGTGCCTCCAAATCTTGAGACCAAACATAACTGCACCCAACTCTAGATCATGTGTTGGATAGTTCTCCTCACAAGGCTTTCAATTGCCTAGAAGCATAGGCAATTACTTTCCCATTCTGCATCAACATACATCCTAACCCACTCTTTGAAGCATACGTATATACCTCAAAGTTCTCACACCCTTCAGGTAAAGCTAAGACTGGAGCTGTGGTCAAACGCTCCTTTAATGTTTTGAACGCCGTCTCACAACTTTCATCCCAGCGAAACCCGTTCTCTTTCCTCATCAACGCTGTCATAGGTCTGGCAATATTTGAAAAGTTTTTCACGAACCGGCGATAGTACCCTGCCAAACCCAAGAAACTCCTGATCTCAGCCACATTCTTCAGTGCTTCCCACTTAGTCACTGCCTCTATCTTTGCCGGATCCATAGTTACACCATCCTTGGAAATCACATGCCCCAGAAAGGCAACTTCCTCGAGCCAGAACTCAATCTTAGACAACTTTGCATACAGCTGATTGTCACGCAAAGTCTGCAACACCAACCTCAGTGCTCCTCATGCTCCTCCTTAATCTTGGAATAGACTAAGATATCATCTATGAACACCACCACAAACCGATCCAAAAACTGACTATAGACCCGGTTCATCAAATCCATAAACACTGCTGGTGCATTAGACAACCCAAACGACATCACCACGTACTCATAGTGATCATACCTCGATGTAAAAGCTGTCTTTGGTATGTCCTCATCTCGAATCCTCACATGATGGTAACTTGATCTCAAATCAATCTTGGAAAAGACTCCTTCCCCACTCAACTGGTCAAACAGATCATCTATCCTTGGCCAAGGATACTTGTTCTTCATTGTAACCCTGTTTAGCTCTCTGTAGTCGATGCACAACCTCAAACTCCCATCTTTCTTCTTCACAAAAAGAACTGGTGCTCCCCACGGCGATACACTAGGTATAATGTATCCCTTATCAATCAAATCATCCAGCCATTTCTTCAGCTCCTCCAACTCCTTAGGACCCATGCGGTACAGGGCCTTAGAGATTGGTCCTGTCCCTGGTTTCAGCTTCACACTGAAATCTATTTCCCTCTTTGGTGGCACACCTGGTATCTCCTCCGGAAAAACATCAGGAAACTCTCCCACCACTGGTATCTGATCAGCTGTTGAACTCACCTTACTATGGTCTCACATGGCATAGAATCAAAGGACACCCCTTCCTCAGATAAGACTTCAATGTCACCGCTGCAATCACTTTGACTTTGGGTTTGACAACAAACCCACGATAAGACACACTAACTTCCTTAGGACCTCTCAAAGAGACTCTCTTTTGGTGACAATCTATTCTAGCCTTGTACTTACCCAGCCAATCCATACCAAATATCATCTCAAAGCCATCCATAGAAAACTCTAACAAATCCACTGGAAGGTCAACCTGCCCAACTATCATAGATACACCCTTATACAACCTCCCACAAGATACAGACTCACCCGACGGTATAAAAACTTCCATCTTTTACAGACACAAACTCTCTTAAACCCAAAAGCTTAGCATGACTCGACGATACAAAAGAGTGTGACGCCTCCGAATCAAACAAAACAAAGGTAAAAACACCATAAACAAGAAAAGTACTCGTGATCACGTGAGCATCATCCTCAGCAGCTTTCTTGTCCATAATGAATTACTTACCACTGGTCTTTTATCCACCTCCCTGGACAGTACTAGCAGAAGTAGACGACTTGGCAGCCGACCCCTGGTTGTTGTTAGCTGCCGGTTTCTGACAAGAATTATCGCCATTACGGTTAGATCCTCCGTTGTCGTTACTCTGACCACCTTGGTTGTTCCATGACCCAACCGGCCTGTTGCTCGCATAACTCTGAGACGGACCCTGAGAGAAACTCCCCTGTGATGGCATCTGAAGACCCCTTCCCATAGCACTATTACACTCATGTCTGTTGTGGTCCATACCGCCACAGTTGTAACAAGATATACCCCAGCTGGTACTACCACCACCTCGGCCACGCCCATAGGAAGCTCCACCACTAAACCCCGATCCCGATGGGTAAGCCCTCGCTTGGTTATGGTTGCCCCTTTTGTAACTGGACTAACCACCACCCTCACTCTCAGCCTTCCTCTTCTCGGGACCTCTCTCCCTGTTCTCCTTGGCCATTTCGACCAACCTCTCAACTCTTTCTGCTCTCTCATACACTTCTTTACCATCTGTAAGGACCCCAACCGGTAGCTTCTCCATTATCTTATAGGTCAAGCCCTTCTAAAATCTCAGCGCTAAGTTCTCCTGGTTCAACCTCATATCCTCAACATACCTAGACTTCTCATTAAACTTATGATAGTACTCAACCACAGTCATATCCGGAGTCATCTTGAAATCATTAAACTCCTCCCTCAGCTTACTACGAACATGCTCAGGCACAAACTCTCGGCGCATAGCTCTCTTAAACTTACTCCACGGTATAACAGACTTCCGTTGCCTCATATACAGATCCAAAGCACTCTCCCTTACCTTATCCCGCCAGTCTCCTGCAGCATCCCTCAAGTAGAACGCAGCTTGTTACACTTTGAAGTTCTCGGGATAGTGAACCACATTCAAGATGTTTTCCATCTCCCTATGCCAATTGTCGACCAAAATTGGCGCTCCGGTACCCATGTATTCCTTTGGGTTGAAACGGGCTATGGTAGTAATCATCTTATCGAAGTGCACCCCAGCCTCTTTGTCCTTCCCAAACTTCTTTAAGGCCTCAGTACGCACCTCTTGATGCTCAAGCATCTTGGCAACTTCATCCACACTCATCAACTCAGCCCTAGCATACAAAGCGAATCTCTTTGGCGGTATCTTTGAACTATATAAGAAAAGAGGTAAACATAAACACACATCCCACGACTAAACACGTTTCTAACCTGTGCACACCACACTCGACCGAGCAACTCAACCCACTTGATCGAGTTGTGTTCACTCGATCGAGTTGCCCACTTACTCGATCGAGTACCTCTACTCCAGAACCTAACCAGAAAGCATTACAAAACCCACTCGATCGAGCCCCTCACTTACTTGATCGAGTAGCCCTCGCTTGATCGAGTCCCCAACTTACTCGTTCGAGTGCCCCAAAACAGCAGTGATTGTTCAAAAACGTCATATACCCCACTCGACCGAGTTCAGCCCACTCGATCGAGCCCAACCTACTCGATCGAGTCATGCTGACTCGTTAGCTACCCGCATGCTCAACTTAACTAATTTTCACAACAACAACAATATATATATATATATATATATATATATATATATATATATATATATATATATATATATATATATATATATATATATATATATATATATATATATATATATATATATATATACAACAACGCAACATCCTATCCACATGTTTTTAATAAACTACATTATAAATCAACATCATGCAATCCCGTCATTTATATCAACATATAATCATACAAAATACTCATCTTTCGCCACCACATTCTCTATTCTCCACATTCCCTTATCCACCAATTCATACAACACATCATTCAATACATATATGCAATATACTTAAATAAACACATAGCGATCCCATGACACCCCATAGTGACCGGTTCAAAGTTGTAGGGCGAGATCGCGACTTTAGGACGTCTCCCAATCCTTTGCATTAGCTCTTAACAACTCCTACCCGGGTTCATTTTATTTTGACTCCCTAGATTCATTGGGTTCATTAGTTACAGGTTCTAAAATCGTCGCTCTGATACCACTTTGTAACACCCCCATACACCAAGGTGCATTACTAAGACCACCTAATGCATGGAAATGCTACCATCTCGGTTACCCGAGGTAATGTATATCAAATAGACCATAAAGAAACATACTTAATTAAGTAAATGAGTTTAAGTGATTACAATCCAAAACCAAAACTATAAATTAAATACAAATGTTCCAAAAACCAATCAACTGAAAATCAGACTAAGTTCATGACAAAGCGGAAGACTCTAATGACATGTGATGACTCTATCCAGCTATCCCTCATGCAAGCCATCTCATACCTGCTCAATAACTGCTCACCATCCACGAATGGATCACCACAGTTTTCAAAACATTTAAAACAGGGTCAGTTACTGATTACATAAAATAAGTTATACAATATACAAATAACACACACAACTCCCAACTCCATTATATCTCCACACACCTGACTACACACTAAAGTGTGTAGTCTTGCCAGAATACCCATCGCAACAGGTATTCCATGCCGCCAGTGGAGGACCGCAACCGTACCCACCAAATCCCCGCTCATCTATTCCGAGTGATAACCCATGTTTCTTAATGTGCACATCCCCTCCTGTGGCGGGTTCTACAAAGGGCGAATCAAGGGCGTGAAGCCACTCCTGCAAATGACTCTACTCAGCCGAGGACATGCCTCGCGAACCACAGATAAACACAACAGAACCAATTATATAACAACAACACCAATACAATTCCAATACGATAAAGATCAACAATAAACACAACCATCACCAACAACTATGTAATCAATAACCGAGTAGGGAAACCCTACTTGGAATAAGCAAATCACCACGACCGTTACAAAGCAGCTATTCAATATTGCTCCTCTACGAAACCACCTCCTATAATCACATAATCATACCATCACTATCTAATACATATCATACTCCCAAAATCACCAAAAATACCCAAATAAGGTTTTAAACAAAATCAACGAAAAGGTATAAAAAGTATACAAAGATCTTACCCTCGACACGACGAACTCAACGGCGTAAGGAACACGACGATCCGACGACCCTAGCCTTTGGGATTTGATAGCAACGCGAAGAAGGAAGTAACGTAACTTGTTTTCTCTAAGTTTTAGAAAAGATAAAAGTGACAAAGGAGCTGACGGAAAGCTTTAAATATCAATCACGCATTACTAACAAAACTCGGCTATAATAACTCGCAGAACCGACTTACTCAATCGAGTAAGTCACTTACCCGATCGAGTGACCCTTATTCGATCGAGTGCCACACTTACTCGATCGAGTACCCATCAACAGAACAGTGTTTCGTAAACCAGACTCACTTACTCGACAGAGTAAGCCCCACTCGATAGAGTACTCAAAAGCATAGAAAACCGTAGTATTACATAAATGCATGAATGCGCATCCACAAGTTTAAACCTAACATGTGAGATTTTCTATGTCGGTTGTTTATCCAAATATCAAGTAATTGATGTCAAGTTGGGTTTAATGTTGATTTGCATGTGTAAATACCCAGTATCTGCTAAGACTCCAACAAACACCCGATGATTATCGGACTACAACATGTTTTGGGATCGCAGCGTTTGATCGACAGTTTGTGTACAACTTTACGTCGGAAAACTTAAAACGATTTCGAAAACAAAACATTTCAAAACATTTCAAAAATACATGGAGTGTTTAATGCACGACGACGGGGTCGCAACGACACTAACTAGAGTCAAAACCGACACCGGACCAAAAACCGACTCGAAAATTCAAAATCCCGACTCCAACAACGAGTTAAACCGAGTCAACCACAAAAACCAAAATATCTCAAGCCTTCTATACTAAGTTTTCCCGGATTCATGAATGGTCAAGTACCAAACATGTGACTACAAAACCTAGGATAGAACAAATCATGATTGCGTTTGTTGTGATAGTGACAACACAACTCGAAGTGCCGCGACGTGGCTCGCGCCTCTTTGAGCGAGCCAGTGGCCACGTCGCTCAAAACTCACACAACCACTCATTCTCCTATAAATACCCCTCAAATGCCACCCATTTGGGAGTTACGCGAGTGTCCGCCCCCTCTTTTCTCCCTTAAAATTCTCGACTCGACTTCTAAAGTCACAATCCGACGCGTGTTTACGACCTACCGATCGTAAACACGAGCCTTACACATTGTTTGGTACCGTCATCGTGCATTAAACCACTTGTCCGACCACTTTGACCACTACACCATCACTAAACTTTTAAAACACTCTTTTACTTACCAAAACGGTTTAAACCGAGTTTTTTCCGATCAAACGAGTTGTTACACTTACGTCGGTCACTCGCCACAACCAAACATGTAAGTATGAGGGTGTAAAAATCCTTTTTTATTATGTTTTCATTTGTTTCATGACTTTAACATGCTAAAACATGCATAACATGAACCAAAACATGGAATAAACGAGCCAAAACTGATCTTTGGTCTGAGGCAGAAGCCCCTTAGGTCGCCAACAGGCTCGCGTCTAAATGGGGTGCTCAGACCAGAGATCAACCGTGTTTGTTCTCGTCATTTCCCTTAATCCATTTTTCATATTTGTAATCGGTTTTTACCATTTCAAATATTTTGGAAACCTTTTTGTTTCATTTCACATGTTTTTACCATAAAGCATTTTTCACCCTTGGTTCTTCATACCATGACGGTTAAATCCGTGTTTCGGTGATAATATTTGGTTAATGACATTTAAGGGGTATTTTAAAGCCTTTTATTTCATTTCTTTACATTTTTCAAACAAACATATTAGTCACCAACACAAAGTCATCCTTGGTTCTATATACCATGCCGGATTTTAACCCGGGTACGATGATGAGTACCGACTAATTACATTCAAAATGGACTTAAAACAATTAGTCCATAATCATTTTCAAAACTATTCATGTCAAGCTTGTCAAAACCGAACCCGACACCGAATATTATCAAATAATGATGATTATTCGAGTTTAGTTCTTCAAATCGACAAATGCGGTCTAAACGACCCTTTCAAAATCAAACCGGGTTCAAATACCCATTTTCAACACGTTTCATAACGTTTTCTAAACAAATCGAACACGGCATACAAACAGTTAGGCTAACCCGCGCCTCAAGCAGGCCGTTTCTTTCTCATTTTCAAAACCAGAGGGAGGCCCCTTACACCGCCGGCTGGCTCGCGCCTCTTTTAGCCACCTGGTACAGGGCCTGTTTCCTTCCAGCATTAGTCTAGGATGATCCCGACTCCGGTTAACCCGGATATAGGACGGATCAGATGACTATTCAATTATTCAAAACCACATTTGCAAAATGCCTTACTAAGACAAATGGATCATGTTATGCACCCTAAACCTAATACGGTAAATGGATGTTTAATTTCCGTCTCGCATGCAAACCAATCATTAATCCAACTCGACATCTTATACTTGCTACTTGGATTAAATCAATCGACTTAGAAAGCTCTCACATGTTAGGTTTAAATCATTGGATGCGCATTCATGCATTTAAACCGTTTTATCAACTTTTGCATTCAACCAACCAAGATCGATCGAGAGGCGCTAAACGCGGGCGGGATTGGGTGTCTGATTAAAGGGCTTCCCAATACGTACCTTCACCTCTTACTCAGAAACTTTGGATAGTGGACGACCTTATCCAGGGCGTACGAGAGTCATTCTAGAGATAGGATGCTAAAGAGGGACGATTTCCTTATCTTTAGTACCTATGTCAAAACGCTGCTTTGTACTTCGATTTGACCGAGGTATAAAGTGGAATTCGAACGGGTTCCAGGCATCCCACAAATGCTTGGTGGCGACTCCGAACATCTCTAATCGTTTCGAGACCCTTACCGAGACGAAACCGACCGATCTAAAACGATCCGGTCGAAGGCATTTTTACGCCGCCGAGCGTGGCTTTCAAAAAGACCGCTGTATGTCCGCAGATCGAACCGGACCCGCAGGTGGCCCATGTCCACAGATTGGCGACTCTGCTGGGGAGAACTAGGACACTTACGTCTTTGTGATCCCTAGATGGTGAGACTCGAACGAGGTCTTGGTTGGAATGCATTAGTTGATATTACGGTCACGGTCGGGTTCCTTGTCCGGGCCCACAACCTAACCCTTTTCGACCATTTGGCTCGTCCCGTCGGCGTGAGTTTTCTCATCCCCGCGTTTCGAATCTCGATTGAGTCAAGCATACCATTGACGTTACACATTTCTGTTTCGTCAAAGAGCTTTTATCACTTTCGAGCACGAGGCTAGGGCACCCTCCTTACACATTTTGTTTGGATTGGTATCCCTCTCGCAAATCGGGGTTTGATTGCTTGGTGTGTAACCCACCCTTTTAAGCCAAAACCCGTGTCAGCATAATGCATAATATAATGAAACTGTGAGTGCTTATGTGCTACTTGATCATAAGTCCTTCCGTGTCATTTCAAACTTTCAAAACACCATTTTGCGCCGTTATAATGGCCATTTCAAACCTCGGTCTGTCGCCGACCGATGCACGCCTTTCTAGGCCGTCGTAATGACGATTTTCAAACTCGGTTTTGTATAACCATTTCAACACGCCTTTCTAGGCCGTCGTAATGACGATTTTCAAACCCGGTTTTGTATAACCAATTTCAACACGCCTTTCTAGGCCGTCGTAATGACGATTTTCAAACTCGGTTTTGTATAACCATTTCAAACACGCCTTTCTAGGCCGTCGTAATGACGATTTTCAAACCTGGTTTTGGATAACCGTTTCAAATCACCTTTTTACGCCGTTATAATCGCCGCGCTGATACCCGTCGTTGTGAGTACCAAAGATAAAATTTATAATCTCCTATTAAGACTAACCTAGGCTAGTGGTAACAGGGTCGAACCACAAGGAGGCAGTTGTAAACTCTAGTTGATTTATGATCAGTCAAAGGTAACAATTATGGGGGTTGGTTTGAATTGGTCTATAGCTAATAGTAAATAAAGGCAGTAAACTAAATGAAAGATTTAAGCAGATAAAAGAAGGGCACTAGGATGGTCGGTTCATTATAGCTTCGGCGGCAGAAAACTAAGTCGGTCTGAATCAAATACAGGTAAGGCGGGAAATAAAGAGGTCCTCTCGGTCCACTCTTAACAAATAGCATCTCTCGATCTCGCTATAGGTCCCTAATGTCACTAATACTAACTTTCGTCCTGAAAAGTGACTAACGGTCTAAACTATACCTATCTTTCGATCTTAGCACAGTCTAGTCGATTTAATTGACGGTCTAATAACCTCCCCTATCTTTCGATCTAATGGGTCAGTCACAAAATAGGTATCTAACTGGTCGCATGCATTCGATTTGTTAAATACAAGATTAAATTCAATTAAAACGAATATAAACCCTACGAGGTCAGTCGATCGACCAACACGCGAAACAGCCTATTCTAATCCAATGCCGCCTATGCCATAAATCGCCTACATCCTAGCACAATGAAATTAGCTACTCATACTGGGAATATCAATAACAATAAAATTGACTAATAACACAGGAGAATTCATGATCAAAGCAAGGAAATAAACAATTAACAAAGAACGATGAGTTGGCTTCCGGGAGACTATCCTAGCAATTCCTATACTATGAATGACTATAAAGTAGTAAAACTGAAATAAGAGCAGAAGAATACCGCGTAAAGGATTGTAAAGAAGAGACCAAAAACCAACTGTAAACCGAACTTTATTAACGGAAGAACAATAGTCTTAAGAACCCTAATTATCAAGTAGAACTAAAACTGATAAAGTACGTGATGTGTTATTCGATCCTAAAACTGGATGTTGGTGTTACGTTATATAGCAATCAACGTAACAACTTATTTCTAAAACCTAAACTTCACGGGCTTTGAGATTCACGACCTTCTAAATCTCGCCTGAATAGAAATCGTCGATCGACTAATCAGCTGGTCGATCGATCGCTTCCTCGTGAGAGCTTCGAACCTCGAGCATTGGTCGATCGATCAAATGGATGGTCGATCGACAGGATAAGCTGCTACTTGACTTCTTAAACTCGTGGGTTTGTCTTTTGGGCCTTGAATTGCGCACCAAGCTTGTTCCTTACGTGATTCCTTTATGTCATTTGCAATGCAGGTTACTCGGGGACGGATTTGGCTTGATTTCCCGTTGAATTCTTCACATTTCTGTAATAAGGTACAAAATACGGAAGTAGACGGAAATAGGGGGAAATATAGCATAAACTACAAGAATGAGCTCTGAAATGCGTGTAAAATAGGGCGTAAAACAACATATTTAGGACACGCATCAAACTTCCCCAAACCAAACCTTGCTTGTCCCCAAGCAAGATCTAGACTCGATCTAAAGGACTAATGGAACGAGTTCAATCTCAGAGCGAAATGCAAACTGTTAAGCCTAAACCAATTTAATGCACAACCAACAATCAATTAGTAATGTGAATCATGCAAACGAATTATAAAGTCGTTAAAAGTATGCTGAACTGTTGACTGTATAGACGTATCAAATTGGACTCTCACGGGTCGCTCAAATCACTCATAAGAAAGGGTGAATATGTGAAAGATAGAAAGAATTAAATTTGTAAAGACTCTCACCTAACTACGACCTATGAAACATGCCAGCAATAAAATATGAAAATGATCTCTATAACCGTACATATGCATTCAAACCAAACAAATGACCATGACACATGCCGAGGTATACATATGGATATGTGAGGTATGGGTAAGAAGAGGCAAAACATTTTATGGACAAGTGGAGGTATAGGTGATCAAGCTAGTACCAAAACGGAACCATATGGCAACATCCAACTTCTTGCTCATAATCAACAGAAACGGTGCTATAGCAAGCACAAAACTCACAATCTCCAAACTATCAAATCAATAAAACTCCCCATAAGATGAGAATGAAATGTGGGAGCAAAAATCGCCAAAAGATAAGGATTAAACTATGCGAATTGATCTCTTTTCTCGAATCTCAGTCGATCGACCTTGTGTGGCAGTCGATCGACCCATTTGAACAGTACAGAACCTCTTTTTTTTTTCTTTTTCGTTTCTTTTTCAATTTTTTTCTTTTTCTTTTGTTTCTAAATTTTTTTTTTCTTTTTTCATTTCCCAACCATCGTCTTAACAGAGCAAATGCCACCAAAAATGAGTAACAATCCCGAAAACACAGTCTACTAGCTTGACCAGGGACAGGCTAAATGTAGGATGTAGTAATGGGACAAAAAGGGTATTTTTGGCAGTGTGAAGCTTATGGGTAAGATGAGAAAAGGAAACCTCTTCCACATGTGTCAACAAGCCACAAACCGAATGCATACAGGTATTAAGTAGATCAAATTCATATTCATGCAAATTAAGGAAACATGTCTCATAAGGAGTACTACTCACATTCCTAAATAAACCGGTCATGAATGTCACCAGTTATAGGCTCTAAATCTCAGAAATATGATGTAGCTTGCCAATTTTCTAAGTCAAGTCTCAAGTTCAGCAAATAAATTAACGAAAACTCGTGGATATGCATATATGATTCTACTAATAACATGTTAATCTAGCAAGGCTTAGGCGAAACAGGTGCAAAATGCAAAATCATCATAGAAATACTACCGTTCCGACTCGACCTATATGCTAAAATAAACGTGCATTTTTTGAAATTTTGAAATTTTATCAATTTTTTTTTTCTGATTTTGAATTTTGTATATATAAGAAATAAAATAAACAATGCAAAACAAAAATGTAAACGTGCAACTGAAATGCAATAAAACAATGCAAATGCGACGCAAAACCCTTCCCCAAACCAAATCACACAATGTCCCCATTGTGCAAAATCATGTAGTGAAGAAAAGAGAAATGGGAATTTGCGAGAAAATAAAACATGACATGAAGTGGAAATAAGGAACTCACAAGACTTTAAGCGCGAGAGGAAACCTCCCAAACCAGCGTGAGCTAGGAGGTTTCGGAGCGGCAGTGCTGCTACCAATAGGTACCTAAAAGACAATCAAAACCACGCATAAGACCGAGAAAACAATTTTTTGAAACGGTAAAATTGTGCACAAACGAGAAAATAGAAGAAATAAATAATTTTGACGGAAAATAAAGTGGAGTAGAAAACTCCCTTAAGTCCGCAAATCGACCAAACACAGCAGGGGAGAGGTCGTGAACGGGTACAGCAGCAGAAGTGGTCGATCGACCTGTAGGGGCAATGATCGATCGGGCGATGAACAGAATGCTCTGGAAAGCGCAATTCGATCGACCATGATAGCGATCGATCGATCAAAAATCTTCTTTCCTTATTTCTTCGTATTTGCTCAATGATTCGAGCTAACAAGCTCTAAATACCTGCAAGTGCACAATACTACGCGCCCAAAATTTGCGCAAAACCCAGCATAAAGTCTAAAGTACTCAAAGATCCTAAGCAAACAAAATAAAAGCGAAGTTGTCGCGCACACAAAGAACAATAAGAAAATAGTTCGAAAGCCAATAAAATGTTTGTAAAGCTTTTGATCAACTAGTAGTTGATCAAGAAAAACCAAGGTATGGCCCACTTCGTCGGCTTTTGGCTACTAGAGGTAGCCTCAATGGTGCTTATCTTGTCGGTTGCACCCTTCTCGGCTTCAACAGTCGGAGAGCTCAATGGATCAACTTCGTCATCTCCCCAATCAAGGACTCCCTCGGAATCGTCGAGTCCAAATCACCCATCTCACCTTGGTTGGCTCATCCTCCACTTCCTCATCAGTCCCATAGCTTAAGCGTCCGAGGCCTCCTCTTTGAATGATCGGTCGCTTTACACTGGGCGTAACTTGTAGTACTCCCTTCCCCAAACCAGCTCTGCATTATCTAAAACAATGATTCTTCCTCCATCTTGCTCCCGATGCGGGCGGAGGGGTTACAACAGGAATAGAAATAGGCATATCGGGAAGTAAAAAGTACGATTTCTTTTCGTAAACCGTATTACAAGTTACGGGCCACATGGGATCCTTTTTCTTAGCCGACTGGGCAAAGACAATAGAGTGCTTTCCCACTTTGAAAGTCAAGGTTCCTAGACCGACATCTATAATCGCACCAAAGAAGTGCGAAATGGCCTTCCCAAAATAATGGGAATATGGTCATCCTCGGGCATGTCAAGGACAACAAAGTCAACAGGGAAGAAAAACTTCCCTATTCGGACGGGTATGTCCTCTAGGACTCCTATAGGCTCGACCGCAGATCGGTCACCATCCGAATGTCATCTCGCTTATTGCAAACCTGGTCAACTTAAGCTTCCTAGCTAGACTCAAGGGCATGACACTTATGCTAGCTCCTAAGTCACATAATGCCTTTTCGATAGAAAAGGTACCTATGCTGCAAGGAACTGAAAAACTGCCCGGGTCTTCTAACTTATGGGGCGCAGTGTGAGACAAGTAGGAGCAAGACTCTTTAGTTAACGCAACAGTGTGAACATGTTCAAGCGATTTTTTCTTTGACAACAACTGTTTCATAAATTTAGTGTATCTTTGGCACTTGGTTAACTAACTCAAGGAAGGGTACCTGAACATTCAAGCTACGAATAACTTTCTCAAATTTACTAAAAGATACCTGTTCCTTCGTCGGCACGAGTCTCTCCGGATATGGGGCTGTAAGGAGTACCTTAGCCCTCTCCTCTAAGTCGCGTGTGCCGGTATCCTTTGACTTAGGCTGAAAATCCGTCACCTTCTCTTTGTTGAAGCTAGACCCCTCCTCAGACCGTCTCAAATGAGAACCATTGACCGTCATTGGATTGAACTTCGGAGCCGGGATTGACCCATCAAGCACTGGGTCGCCCCAAAATTTTCAGGACGGTGGTTCCCCGAAACAAGTGGTCTCGTAGGTTATTTGGCATTAAAGGACGAAATTCTTCAAAGATCGTTAGCGATCTCGATCGATCGACCACGTCCTCGCCAATCGACCGAGATGTACGATTCGAAGCTCCAGAACCCGTGAGTCAGTCGATCGACTAGGTACTTCAGTCGATCGACTGAAATGCCTGGCAGACGTCTTTTTCTTTGATTTGTTCGTTGAAGCTTTCTCTTGACTTGTTTCTGGCTCATCTTTCTCAACAGCATCCTTAACCATTGCAGGACCATCAAGGGTGGACCCGCTCCTCAAAGTGATGGCATTTAGGGTCTCCTTTTGTTCGGGTTGAGTGGGTAGGTGTCCGGGAGCTCGAGTGTTACTTTTACTAGCCAGTTGAGCAATTTGGCTCTCAAGTAACTTCATCCCGGCCTCTCTTGCTTGGGACTCCTTTAGCAACAGATTCATAAGCTCGGAGAACTCAGAATTCTGTGATTGTTGTTGTTGCGGCACATAAGGAGGTTTCTGATATTGTTGTTGCTTTTGATGAGGGGGCACATAGGGTTGTTGCTGCTGCGGGTGTTGGGTTGGATTTTGGACATTTTGGCTCCTCCAACTCAAGTTTGGGTGACTTGGCTCGTAATAGGTGTTGGTCTGCCTATAGTGTTGAAAGGCAGCACAAGATTCAAAAGGGCTAGGGCAATTTTTCGAGACATGGCCCTCAACTCCACACCTTTCACAGACGAAGGGACCGTCCGACACAACGTTGACTTGGTACATCCCACCCTTAGAGGCTCCTCCTAGCTCATACTTGTCAAATCTCGCGGTAAGAGCCTCAAGTGCAGCAACAGAAGAGGATTCAGCAGCTCTTCTCTGGTTTCCCCTCGAATTCCCATACTCGGCCTTGTGGGTAGCTAAATCGTCAATGATCTTCCACCCCTTGGTTGCTCCCAAATTTTCAGCAAATCTCCCGTTGGCTGCAGCATCCAAAATGGCCCTCTGATCGTCGTACAACCCATTGTAGAAATGATTGCACAAACTCCACTTTTCGAACCCATGATGCGGTATGGTTCGCACTAACTTCTTGAATCGGACCCATGCCTCGTGGAAATTCTCATCTGGCCCTTGTTTAAAGCCCGTGATTTGAGCTCTAATAGCGATCGTCCTTGAAGCAGAAAAGTACTTCTTGTAGAACGCCAATGCCAATGTATTCCAATCGTGATCTCCGAGCGGTCCGGTCCAAATCTCTATACCACTCCTTGCAAAGATCACGAAGGGAGAAGATGAACATGGTCTCTTTGATTTGATCCTGGGTCACGCCAGCTGGTGGGGGAATGGAGCAACAGTAGTCAATAAAGGTCTCCATATGCCTTGCTGCATCTTCATTTGCAGCTCCCCCAAACTGGTTTCTCTCGACCATGGTAATGTAGGCAGGCTTTGGTTCGAATTTCCTGGCATCTCCCGGTAACTCGAACCCCTTATATAAGTTATCGGCTGTCGGCTCAGAATAACTAGCTATACTTGCTTCCTCGGCCATGACTGGAATTTCCGGCGAAGTAACTGTCTCGGCTGAAGAAGTGGAAACGGGTGAAGACTGTGGGTCTTCTTCGAACAGATTGTTCTCGTGATAGCTTGACAGAGTACTCAGCTCTTCCTCTGTCGGTAATACTCTTTGTGTTCGCCTCAACTCGCGCAAGGATCTCACAAGCTCAGGGTTCAATGGTACTAATTCTCCACCCTGTGACCTGCGCATAAGAAGAAACTACAAAAGAATATAAGACAAGTTTAAGGAACGGATGTCCCTTAAACTAAGAAAGACTAAAAATAAAAACAACTAAAATTAGGACTATTGCCTCCCCGAAGAACGCGCCAAAATTTGATACCCGTCGTTGTGAGTACCAAAGATAAAATTTATAATCTCCTATTAAGACTAACCTAGGCTAGTGGTAACAGGGCCGAACCACAAGGAGGCAGTTGTAAACTCTAGTTGATTTATGATCAGTCAAAGGTAACAATTATGGGGGTTGGTTTGAATTGGTCTATAGCTAATAGTAAATAAAGGCAGTAAACTAAATGAAAGATTTAAGCAGATAAAAGAAGGGCACTAGGATGGTCGGTTCATTATAGCTTCGGCGGCAGCAAACTAAGTCGGTCTGAATCAAATACAGGTAAGGCGGGAAATAAAGAGGTCCTCTCGGTCCACTCTTAACAAATAGCATCTCTCGATCTCGCTATAGGTCCCTAATGTCACTAATACTAACTTTCGTCCTGAAAAGTGTGATAAAACAGCAGAAAAGGGACATTGACCGGGGCATCAGGAGCGTTAGGACCTAAGATAGACTCTAACTCAGATTTGTCATTCGACTCAGACTTAGACTCAGTCTCGTTTTCACTTCCCTCTTTGAACAAAGGGCCTTCTCCAGTTGTAATCTTGAGAATGCGGCCTTGACGATCGGTCCACTTGACAGTCTTCCTCTAGCCTTGGATAGTTTTCTCTGGGTCAGCATCAGAGATTAAGGCGGTGGGGTTTAACTGGCTGTCTTTAAGAGCAATGTTTATGATGTCCTCGTAGTTGAGGTGCTTGATGTTGTCTTCTCCTAAAAGGAGGCTCACAGCATGCCCGTCTAGGCAAAGGGTTGATTCAGATTTGGTCGACACAGCTTTGGTGTTTTTGGGGATGAAATAGTAGTCTTGAAAGACTTCTACACCCGGGTGCTTGACCTTTGCTATGGGGTCGTAGATTGGCTTAGGAAAGCCATTTTAAAGTTCAGACTCTTCCTCGGGGACGAAGTAGCCATTGAGAGTCAAGTTGTAGGGGCGAAGGATAACGCCCTGCTTTTTGCGCTTCCTTACTAGGAGACCCATTTCTTGGATGTCTTCATCGGTCGGCTCGTAGCCTAGTCCGAAAGGGATTTTAGGGACCTTGGCCTATTTCAGGGGAGGTAAGGTGATTTTCAGTGGGTTGAGAGGCAGGCCCGAGAAATAAACCTGGCGCATCAAGATGCGGTTGACTATGAGGTTTGAGAAGGGACCACAATCAAAAGGTGTTGGTTCGTCAGTTAGGGCATTCACAGCTTGGAATCCCCACATTTCGTTCTTGTCCTCTTGAATAAGTTGAGAGGCTATCCCCTTTTTCATGACAGCCTTAATTAGGGATGCAGGAATTGTGATTGTTTTCCCCTTGAATGAGACCCTGATTTTAAGATGAAGGGTTGATGTGACGGTTTTTGCAGCATGGATCCATGGGCGTCCTAGAAGCATGTTGAATGAGGCGTCTATATCGACCACTTGGAAGCTGACTTGTCTCTCCAAGGGTTATGTTGTGATAGTCAAGGTGATGAGGCATGCGACCTTACGACGAGTGCCATCGTAGGCGCGAACTCCCTGATTGGTCGGGACTAGGTCAGCTTTCTTGATCTCCAGTTTATGGGATGTTTTGAGGGGAATGACGTTGACCGCATATCCGTCATCCACCAGGACCATGGGTACGTTCTTCTTCAGGCACTACACGGTGATGTATTGGGCCAAGTTGTGGTTGACTCTGAAAGGAGGGATATCTTCGTATGAGAAGTTGATTCGGTTGTTCAGGTCAGGGACGTCCCTGGTCATATGGGCTACCACTTCTTCGGGAAAGGAGGTGGAAGTCATTGTCAATTTCCCCAAGGCTTGAAGCAAAGCATGCCGGTGCTCGAAGGATGTTGTGATAAGTTTCCAAATGGATATTTCGGCCTTAACCTTCTATAGTTGCTTGAGAATCGAGTTCTCGGGGACCCTGGGTTGAACGTTCACGCCCGGGAAGATTCGGTCATTGGTTACCGGCGAGTTATTTGTTGTGTTGTTTGGGTTCTGGTAAGGGCGTCCAGATCGAGTATGGTGATCAATCTCTTTGGCTCGTTTGCCCTTTCCCGAGACAATGTAGACATCATCCACGTCGTCTCGCCAATTGTCATTGATTTCGAGGTCACAAGGGTACCTTTGAAGGGTATTCCTCGGAGGATAGTTTTTGTGGGGGAAATTTTGTGGGTGTAGTTTTTGTGGGGTTGATTATGGTGGTTTATATTGTGAGGTGCATACCACAATGGTCACGGGAGTAGTCCCTTCTAGAATTGGGGGTTTTGGGGTGCTTGAAGGACCCTCCCTTGGGCGTGGTGCCGGTGTTGGTGGGTTGAATATTAGCTGGTGGTAAGCATTCTCAAGTCGGGTGATGCTTTCCGAGAGACTGGCTATTGCTTTTCAACTTGCTGAAACATGGCGAGCATGGTTGCGGCGCTAAATAAAAACATCTCGTCCGGGGTGTCCTTTTCCAAGGCATTGATCTCGTCCTCAATAGGCAAGATGAGGTGTGAGCAATCCAGAGTTGGCTCATCATCTGAGATGGCGTGGACTCCTAAGGGGTTTGTTTTGTTGTTTGGTTTTGCTGGCGGAGGTAAAGGTAATTCTTGTTTCCCTATCATATACTGGATAGCGTGCTTCAGCTTGAAGAAAGTTTCCGTGTCATGGCCTTTGCCTTGGTGATATTGGCAATAGGTGTTAGGATTCCAAAAGCTGGTTTTCCTTGCCTCAGGCGGGTCCGGAGTGGGCCCGATTGGTTGCATTTTTCCTTGGTCCATGAGCCTTTTTAGGGCGCTAACATAGGTTGATCCCAAGTTGGTGAATGTCCTTTAGGGTCGCTCAGCTTTCTTCGTAGTTGGTTCGAGGAGGTTGACCTCGTTAATCTTGTTTGTTTGACCGTAGGGACGAGATCCAGTTGATGTAGACCCTAGATAGCCTCTACTCGTAGTCTTGGCTAGAACGCCCTTGCGTAGGTCATCTTCGATACGGGTCCCGAGGATCTGTACATCCTGGAAGGTTTTGATGTTCTGATACCTTAGCAGATTGGCATAAATCGGGCAGAGGTTGTTGGCAAATTTCACCACCAAGGTTGATTCGCTCGATTTACTGAATAATTAATTGGGTGCTCACCCTCCTCAAACGGTTTAGGAATTCGGTGTACCCCTCTTTGTCATTTTGGATTAGGACCTCAAGAATGCAGGTGTTGGCTTGGATTTCGACATTGTCGGCGTATTGTTTACCAAATTCAACGGCGACTTCATCCTAAGTGGTAATGCTCTTTAGGTCGATGGAATAGTACCATTGACGGGGAATCGGTTCCAAGGACGATGGAAAGATCCGGGTAAAGAACTCCTGTTTGACCCCTTTGATGGACATGTAATTCTTAAAGACTCGGTTGCGATTGAGTGGGTCTTCCACCACTTTGAACTTAGGTACATCAGTTAAGGTAAAGTTGTCAGGCAGTTGATCCCCGATTGGCTCGAACCTTCGATTGTTTTCGAGGTGAATGTTGTTTTCACGGGCCAAGAGTTGCTCTTCCAAGAGCTTAAGCCTTTTCTCAGTTTCGGTTGAAGGCGGAGTATTAAGTTCTATGGCTTCCTTGTTTTCTAGAGTGTCGACACGGGTCTCGACACGGTCCAGAGTGACCTTAAGGGCTGTGAAAAGGCTGACTAGCTGAGCTATTGTGAGATCTATGTTGTCATCGTTATTGTTGTTGGACGAAGCTGAAGATGGGCCGTTGTTCTAAGGCAGAAAATGACTCACGTTACATCCCATTCCTACACGGTTTAACAACTAAACGCAGACAACACAAAGGACGGAAAGATACTTTGGACCCAACGAGACGAGGGCAAACGTGTGTGGCGCCTCGGTGCTAACTCGATTGATGGTGCGATAATGTTGACTGGAATTCGACTTGCGTTCAACGTAATGGGATGACACCGTTGAACGAGTCTCGAGGTGAGACGACTCATATATAAAGGCCCATAAGTACGTTTGCTTTGACTCGGTAGACACGAGGCGGAATTGGAGTGGTGGACTGAAACTTTCGAAAATAGAAATTTTCAAAAAGATATATTTGTTCCTTCATGAACGGTTTCCGAAGAATAGGGATTTTCAAAAAGTCGGCCAGTGAAAATGGGCTGTCTTAGGTTTGTTTTCAAAAGACGGTTTGAGTTAGAGTTGTGGCGGCTTTGAAAACGATGTGTTGTGGTCTCGAGAACGGTGTATTGTCCTTGGGATTTGAAAAGCCTCGAAAAAGATGTGTCATTTTTGAGTTTTAAAATTGTCATTATGTCGGCGCAAAAGTCCATTATGTCGGCGCAAAATGGTTTTAAATATGCGTTTTGAAACGGCCATTATGACGGCGCAAAAAGGTGTTTTTGGAAACGGTAGTAGAAACCGGTTTGAAAAATCATCATTACGACAACATAAAAAGGTGCTTTTGAAATGGTTGTAAGTTGTAAAAACCGGTTAGAAAAATCCTCATAACAATCATAAAAAGGTGCTTTTGAAACGATTGTAAAACCCGGTTTGAAAGTCGTCATTACGACGGCATAAAAAGATGCTTTTTGAAATGGTTATAAAAACCGGTTTGAAAATCGTCATTACGATGGCATAAAAAGGTGCTTTTGAAACGGTTGTAAAAACCGGTTTGAAAATCGTCATTACGACGGCATAAAATGGTGCGCAACGGTCGGCGAAAGACCGAGGTTTGAAATGACCATTATAACGGCGCAAAAAGGTGTTTTAAAAGGTTGGAAATGACACGGAAGGACTTATGATCACATGGCACATACGCACTCGCATTTCATTATATTATGCATAATGTTGGCACGGGTTTTGGCTTAATAAGGGTGGTTACACACCAAGCGATCAATCCCTGATTTTCAAGAGGGATGCCAATCCAAACAAACTGTGTAAGGTTGGTACCCTAGCCTCGTGCTCAAAGGAAATGAATGCTCTTTGACGAAACAGAAATGCGTAACGTCAATGGTATGCTTGACGCAATCGGGATTCGAATCGCGGGGATGGGAAAATTCACGCCGACGGTCGGTGAAGGTTAGGTTATGGGCCCGGACAAGGAACCCAACTTATGATCGTAATATCAATTAATGCATTTCAACCAAGACCTCGTTCGAGTCTCACCATCTAGGGATCGCAAAGACACAAGTGTCCTAATTTTCCCCAGCAAAGTCGTCAATCTGTGGACATGGGCCCACCCGCACGCCAAGCCAATCCGTGGATATGCGGCGGTTGGAAAGCCACGCTCGGCGGCGTAATAGATGCTTTTGACCGGATCATTTTAAATCGGTCAGTTTCGTCTAGGTAAGGGTCTCGAAATGATGCAGAGATGTTCGAAGTCGCCACCAAGCAATTATGGGATGCTTGGAAACCGTTCGAGTCCACTCTATACCTAGGTCAATCAAGGCAAAAAGAGCTTCTTGACATAGGTACTAAAGATAAGGAATCGCCCCTCTTTAGCATCCTATCGCTATAATGACTCTCATTCGCCCTGGATAAGGTCCTTCACTATCCAAAGTTTCTGAGTATGAGGTGAAGATATTTATTGGGAAGCCTTTTAATCGGACACCCAATCCCGCCCGCGGTAGCCGCCTCTACTGATCGAACTTGGTTGGTTAAATGCAAAAGTTGATAAAACGGGTAAATGCATGAATGTGCATCCACAAGTTTAAACCTAACATGTGAGATTTTCTATGTCGTTTGTTTATCCAAATATCAAGTAATTGATGTCAAGTTGGATTTAATGTTGATTTTCATGCAAGACGGAAATTAAACATCCATTTTCCGAGTTAGGTTTATGGTGCATAACGTAATCCATTTGTCTTAGAAAAGTGTTTTGTTAAATACAAAGTGTAAAATGCGGATTCATCAATCTGGTCCGTCCTTTATTTGGGTTAACTGAAGTCGGAATCGTCCTAGACGAGTTCTAGGATGGAAACAGGAGCATCTCTAAGCAGCCTATTGAGGCGCGAGCCATAGGGCGATGCAAGGGAGCCTGTCCCGGTTTAAAAAATGGAAATCAGGAGGCCTGTTTAGGCGGGAGCCAGGCGACGACCTTAAGGGTGTCTCCTGGTTGTTCAAAATGTTAATGAAATCATTTTGTGAAATTATTTGTAAAAGGGTGTCAATACCCATTTTGTTGAAAAGGTCGTTGAGACCGCTTTTGTGCTAATATGAAGAACGGGACTCGAAATAATTATCATTATGTTGATAATATTCGATGTCGGGTTCGGTTTTGCAACCTTGACATGAATAGTTTTATAAAAAAAGATGCAAAAATGTTTGATATGAACTAATTATATTAAGTTCATTGCTTTGTAAATAAAGTGTGAAAAGTGCTTGATATGAACTAAATATATTAAGTTCATTGCTTTGTAATTAGTCAAAGTTTATCAACGTACTCGGATTAAACCGACATGTTATATGGAACCAAGGATGATTATGCATGTATGACTAATATGGTTGTTTTGCAAATGTAAACAAATGAATAAAAGGTTTTAAAATATCCTTTAAAATGTAATTAACCAAATATTATCACCGAGTCACGGATTAAACCGCGATGGTGTGAGGAACCAAGGGTGAATATAATTTATGGTTAAAAATATTCATCGTAAAAATGATTTGAAACGGTAAAAATGATTGTAAATAAGAAATGAAAATGAGAAAGAATGAACTCAAACACATTTGAGTTGTGACCTGGGCAGCCAGAATAGGCGCGAGCCACCTAGTTGTGACTAGGGGGTTTTGCTTTAGGTCAAAACTCAGTTTTGGCTCATTCAATCCGTATTTTGGACCATGTTATGCATGTTTTATTATGTTAAAGTCATAAAAACAGATAAAAGAACATGAAAGAGGAGGATTAATTACACCCTCATACTTACATGCTAGGTTGCATGACAAGAAATCGACAAAAGTGTAAAAACTTGTTGAGTCGGAAAACTCGGTTTAAAACCATTGTTGTAAAGTAAGGAGTGTTGCTTTGTTTAGTGATGGTGTTGTTGGTCGAAGTGGTAAGTTAAGTGATTTAATGCACGATAACGGTACCAAACAATGTGTATGGCTCATATTTTCGATCGGTAGGTCGAAAATACGTGTTTTTTGTTGACTCGGGAAGTCGAGGTCTAGAATTTTAAGGGAGAAAAGAGGGGGCGGATGCTGTGTGCCTTCAAATGGTGGCATTTGAGGGGTATTTATAGAGGATTGTGTGGTTGTGTGCATTTTGAGTGACGTGGCCATATAGGCTACTCGAAGAGGTGCGAGCATGTCCGCGGGTCTTCGAGCTGTCTTGTCACTAATACGCATTTGGATTTATGGTTTGTTCTATCCTAGGTTTTGGATGTCATGATTGTTGTACTTGACGATCAAGTATACCGTGTATACTTAGCATGGAAGGATTGTGATGTTTGTTTTTTGTGTTTGACTCAATTTGACCCATTGTTGGAGTCGGGATTTGAATTTCGAGTCGGGTTTTGGTTCGGTGTCGATTTTGACTCTAGTTAGTGTCATTGCAACCCCGTCGTCGTGCATAAAACACTCCCGGTATTTTTGAAATGTTTTGAAAATGTTTTGTTTTCGAAATCGTTTTGAGTTTTCCAACGCATAATTTATACAAACTGTGGATCAAACGTAACGATTCCTAAGCATGTTGTAGTCCGATAATCATCGGGTGTTTGTTGGGGATTCAACAGATATTGGGTATCTACACATATAAGGGTGCTGTCATCTCAGTTACCCGAGGTAGTACGCATCATAGAAACAATAAAGAAACAACTTAATTAAAAGAAGGTGATAAAGTTTACAAGTTTCCAAAACAACTCCAAAGGACGACAGAAACAAATGTCATAAAAAGATCTAATGTCGGCTAAAACAACATGGCGACTCAGTGATGACCACGCCCATCTACGCCCCGCGAGCTATCCCATCAATCTTCAACAATCATCACCGGCTAAGCTAACTGCTCAACATCCCCGAATGGATGACCGCAGTTTTGAAAACATAAAACGGGGTCAGTCAACTGTACAACCAAATCAATATACGCAGCGGAAACAATACAACAATACAAACAACCAATCTCCAACTCCAATAATCATTAATCACTGATTACACACTAAAGTGTGTAGCCCTGCCAGGTTACCCATTGCAACAGGTAACCCACACCGCTAGTGGGGGACCGCAGCCTTGCCCAACAAATCCCCGCTCATCGCAACGAACGATCCCACCTCCTTAATGTGCACATCCCCCTTGTGACGGAAGTCACAAGAGGCGAACATGGGTATGGAACCATATCCCGACATAGTTCCGTAACAATCATCCAACCAACAAATCTTTATCAATTTCAACAACAATTACATGCCAACAATCAATCATAAATAATCAATTAAATTGTAAAGTCAACTGAGTAGGGAAACCCTACCTTATTCGCAATCCAACAATCACAGCAACAAAATCAGAAAGACTCTTCTACGAACTCGTCACCTATACATACATCATATAAACAAAATCTACCCTAAACCCCCAATAAATCTGATTAGGGTTTAACAATAACAACAATATGACCATAAGATAAAAGTACGATGTTTACCGATGAATCGACGCGAAAGAAAGATGTAAAACCCCCTTGAATTCGACTTTGGCCGTGATTAGAATGATTAGAGAAGTTGTATGTAGTTTAGGTTTTAAAAGAAGAATAAGAAATGATGGAGAATTGATAAAGCGTCTATATATACTTCTCTAATTATTATAATCAAAACCGCGGATTGAACCTCCATCAGACCGGCAACTCGACCGAGTACAGAATGTACTCGACCGAGTAAGCCCAACTCGATTGAGTAACAACATACTCGATCGAGTTGTGACGTTCTAGAACCCATCCTTAACGCACCCAGCAGACAACTCGGCCGAGTAAGCCCTACTCGGTCTAGTTACCCCTGATCAGAAAACAGTGGTATTACACATGTTGTTGGTGGTTTTATTTTAGTCACACACATCACGCCCCCTGTCCCAAGAATAAATTAAATATATAAAACGCAGGGACTTGTCATGCTCATCAATCAACCAATATCCACATCACATTTAATTATTATTACTAGATTTAATGCTCGTACGATGCACGGGCTTATTTTTAATGTTCTATTATATATGCTGTTGTAACACCCTCATCTACCAAAGTGCCTTACCAAGGCCTACCTTAGTAAACGGGAGTGCTGCCATTTTGTTTACCCGAGGTAGTAATCATCACAGATGCCATAATGAAACGATGATAATAAAACTGTAATAAATTTAAGTTACTAACACCAAAACTTCAAATGAAAAGTAAATACAACCAATTGTCATAAAAATAAAGCCTACTAGCAATCAGCGGAAGATATGACCAAAGCTAGACTCATCGACATCACATCCATCCCGCAAGAGAGCTCAAGCAATCATAACCCGGTAGACATCTGCTCAACATCCCCCAATGGATCACCGCAAGTTTTGCAACAACAAAAAAGGGGTCAGTGAACTGCATAATAAACATAACCACTGTTAGGCCTGGAAATCCGCTGACATCCCTGGAAGATATACTACCTCGACCAGACCATCAGGGTGTCAGGGCGTCAAGCTACCAGGACACATGAAGACAGGCGCCATGCCATGGAGAGGACAACGGCCAAAATATCAGGACGATATTTGACCAAGAAGTCATATTATAGAAGAATATACGCACAATAATTAGGAGCATTAATTGGAAAGATTCTGCCATTAAAGATAGCAATTAAGGGCGAAATAAAGAGAATTAGTCCCGGTAATTAAGACAGAATATTTGGCATTAATGACGAGATTATTCAGCCGTTCAGCATTGCTATATAAGGAGCACTTGGAAATCATTTGAAGGAGGACAAGACATATACAAGCATACGATATTCTCTTACAATACTTAAGCTAATTACGATCAATTGTGCTAAATATTCAATAATATAGTAAAATCCTCTCATGGCTTGGTGCCCGTGGTTTTTTCTTATTTAAGGGTTTTCCACGTACAAAATTCCTTGTCTTATTGTTATTCTTTTATCGTACTTTATTCTTCAAGTTTTATACCCTGTCATACTTACCCACAGATTGATTCGAGCTAGTTAACCCTACCTAGACCTACCCTGACCTGATTTCGCCTTACGCAAAATCCATATAAAATAATTGGCGCCCACAGTGGGGCATCTAACTCTTTAAAATTTTTTTTCCTTATTTCACAAAAATCTAAATAACCTACAAAAATGGCCCAACCTACCATCGAAGAACAATTGAACGCAACCCTCCAACAAATAGCTGAGTTGGAAAGCTTGAAAGAAAAAGTAGCCCAAACTGAGGTTGAAATCCTTCAGTTGAGAGAATCTAAGTCAGCTCTGAAACAAAAATTGGAAAAAACCCAGGGAGCATGTTCTAGATTCCAGCCAGGAACGCCATTTGCATCGATTATCAAAAACATTGATTTTTCCCGTTTTGGGAGCCCGAGTGGCTCTAACTTCATCAATGTTGATGTCGATGGTGAGCCAAACAATAACAATGAAAAACCTGATGAATCTGCAGTAGCCATCATGATGACAGTGGTCTAGGAAATCAAGAAGCTAAATGAAAAATTCGAGAAGATACCGGGAGTCCCTGCCAGTTTAGAAGAAGTCGGCCCGACAAATATCTTTGATTCGCCTTTTATAGACGAAATAGCAAAAGTGGACTTGCCAAAAAAGTTTGTGATTCCGTCTATGAAGATCTATGATAGAACTACGGATCCACAGAATCATGTGGCTCTCTATAAACAGAAAATGTTAGCTGCATCCATTCCCAAATGTAGTTCGTGCAAGTTTGCATGTGTAAGGGATTTGGAACGACCTTGACCGGACCTGCTTTACAATGGTACATCAACCTGCCAACTGGGAGCATCCATTCTTTTGTCAACCTGATCAACAACTTCAACCAGCAGTTTGCAAGCAGCAGGGAATTGGAGAAGCGGTCTAGTGATCTTTACACGATTACACAGAAGCCAGAGGAGACTCCTAGGGTGTTCCTCACCAGGTTTAACAAAGAGAAAGTGTCTATTCCCAGGTGTGACGTTGGAACAGTAGTGGAGGCATTTAGGCAGGGGTTACTACCTCATAGTGACTTGTACAATGAGCTCACTAAGTATCCCTGCCATACCTTCGAAGATGTCCAGGCCAAAACCCTTGCTTTTATCAGGCTGGAAGAAGACAAAAGCTACAAAGTTGGATCATCCAGTGTACCAAAGGACTATGAAAAGAGCAATAGGAAAAGCAACAAAGGAAACAATTACAGACCTACTCCATATTCCAGGCCAGACCATTCAGAAGTCAACCTGGCACATGAGTATCAAGGTAAGGCTAAAGTTTTTCCGCCTCTTTCTGAACATAACTTCGGTGTTGATATTGCAGGATTGATCCAAAGTCTTGACAACATGGGACCAGTAGTCAGATGGCCCAGGAAGGTGGAAAATCCTAACGCAGGGAGAGACAACTCTAAATGGTGCGAATTCCACATGGACGTTGGACAGACGACGGATGATTGCTTTACCCCGAGGAAAGAAGTGGCCTACCTATTGAAATCCGGATATCTAAAGGATCTAATCAGGACGAAAGTTAGAAATGCGGACCAGGGCAAGGAAAACCAGGAACAAAAGCAGGACCGAAGCCTTCCTCCACCACCCCCAATCTATGAAGTGAAATTCATATCTGGTGGATCAGAAATTTGTGGCCTGACCAGTTCAGCAGCAAAGAAGATAGCCAGGACGCCAAGAACCACATCACCCTGCAAACCGGATCACCTCCCAACAATCACTTTCAGTGATTGTGACCTGGTAGGCATCCCTGATGTTCATCATGATGGTGTGGTAATTTCTATGCAGATTGGAACCACCGTAGTAAGAAGGATCCTAGTAGATGGAGGCAGGTCAGTGAACTTGATCATGCTTGACGTGCTGAAAGCCATGAAAATCAATGAGGATCAAATCACCAAAAAATCCAGCGTTTTGGTAGGGTTCAGTGGAGAAACCAGAAGCACATTATGAGAAATTCATCTTCCAACCTACGTTGAAGGAGTCTCATCCTATGAGAAATTTGGAGTCTTGAATTGCTTGTCATCCTACAACGCAATTTTGGGAAGACCCTGGATTCATAATGTCAAAGCCGTACCATCAACTTACCATCAGTGCATCAAGGTTCCAGCGGATTGGGGCATAGCCACGATCAAAGGAGAGCACAAGACAGCCCAAGAATGCTATACAGCAGCCTTGAAACCTTCCAAGGCAGGTAAGTCCCTTGCATAACAATTACTGTACCCTGTCAGGAGTACTTATGTAGCACCTCCTAGAATGGAAACAGATCAGGTAATCCTAGACCCTGAGTACCCTGACAGGTATGTTCTAGTATGGTCTGACGCCCCAGTTATGCGTCGGGGGCGAATCGTAAAATTCCTTAAAAATAAATCATCATGGTTTGCATGGTCTCATTTTGATATGACCGGAATTAGTGCTGATATAATTACGCACAAACTTAATATTGATCAATCTTTTAAGCCTGTACAACAGAAGAGACGAAAATTTGCATCTGAAAGAAATGCAATAATCAACGAGGAAGTGGAAAAATTTCTGGATATGGGAATGATCAGGGAAGTAATTGATGCGATCCCGCTAAGTGTTCACAAATTAAGATGTGGTCGTTGGTCACGGTCGAATCAAAACACAATTTATAGCTCCACAAACAACTCTACAATTAGTAAAGAGGCAAGTAAAGGTCGGATCCCAAGGGACGGGAGTTGAAATGAGATTTCTATTGTAACTAGTGGTGTCTAAGAGGTGTCACAAATTGGGTTGATGTAGAAGGTTACTAAACTAAAATAGCAACGAAAATAAACAAGCAAGATGAATTTAAAAGGGTGTAAACAATTGATTAAAGGCACTAGGGTGTCATGGGATTATAGGGGAATCATGGGATATGATCATACAAACATGTTCTCAAATTATAAGCAAGCAATTATTGTTGTGATGGATTGAGTTGGGTTATATCTTACAATCCTAGGAAAGTTTGGGTCCCGGAGCCGAATCGATTAGATTGTACAACACCTACAAGTCGACTTAATCTTCCCTACTCAACAACATGCATGGTCTAATGAGACTCGAGTTGGGTTATGTCTTACAAGTCTCATTGAAAAGATAGAAGATGATAGTAAATGCAAGGATTCATAGGCTTAGCATTTCATCAAATATAACATGTGCATGAGTTGAGATCAAAACAAGCAAGCAAATAAAACATGAAAGCATATTAATTTAAGCATGAATCATTCCCCATGTTGGTTTCCTCTAATCACCCATTAACCCTAGCTAAGAGACTACTCACTCATTATCATGTTGATCATGCTAGCAAGGTTGTCAATCATACCAACAATATGAAACATGATGAATAAATGAAAGTAATTAACAATAATTAAAAAGGGATTAAGAGAGTATACCTACTAATGATTCCAATAATAAAGCAAAGATAAAAGAAGTACTTAAATGCTTGATTGAGAGGTTGTCAATCTCCCAACAATAACCCAAATAATCTTCAATTACCCAAAATAAAGGATGAACAAAAGAGAGATTAAAGAACTAAAACTTGGATTAAAACTTGATTAATACTTGATTACAATATTAAAGAGAGATTTGATTGATATTAACTACACTAATTATTGATAAGAAGAACATGCTCCTCTAATTAGACTAATGGGGTATTTATAGTGGAAATTAGGGAGGATGCATTAGGGTTAACTAAGGGCTAAACTAGTAATTACACTTTTTAAGTTGAGCAAGGAGGAGCCGGTATTTTCTGAGAGAAGGGCTTCTTTCTTCGTAGCTTGGAGAAGACAATCCGTGCTGTGCTAGAATCCGGGCGGAATAGGGTCGGGACGGGCGGATTCTGGCGTTGGAATCCGAGCGGATTCAGGGGAATCCGGGCGGATTGTGGAGGTGGAATCCGAGCGGATTGTGGCAAAGCCGCTCGGATTGTGATCTTTGCGGACGGACGGATTGGTGACAATCCGCTCGGATTGTCAGTCAGCAACAAATCTTCTTCTTTTCTTCCCTTTTCTTCATAAATTCCTTGGGGATTTCCTTGGGGACTCAAGGATCCTTTCTCAACATTGCTCTTCTACTATGATATGTACAAAGGCCTTCTAATCTTGTCTCTCCTTGATGCTTGGTCATTGAATTCGATCAATTTAGTCTCGTTTTGCCATGAAAATGCAAGATTCTTACTCCTTTCCTACCAAGGGATCAAAATCTCAAAGAATATGCAAAACAAAGAACTAAAGATAAGAAATGACCCAAATAAGTACTAAAAAGCATGGAAACAAGGCTAATTCGGGAGCTAAATATGCGCCAATTATGGTCACATCAGTAATGTACCCTGAGTGGCTGGCTAACGTGGTTGTTGTGCAGAAAAAGAATGGAAAATGGAGAGTTTGTGTAGATTACACTGACCTCAACAAAGCCTGCCGTAAGGATCCGTTTCCCTTGCTGCATATTGATGCCATGGTAGACGCCACAGCAGGGCATGAGATGCTGACATTCATGGATGCCTCCAGTGGATTCAATCAAATAAAAATGCACCCTGCTGACCAGGAGAGTACTGCACTCATTACAGACCGAGACATATACTGTTACACAGCCATGCCTTTCGGCCTGAAAAATGCATGGGCAACGTACCAGTGCCTGGTCAACATGATGTTCAAGGATCAAATAGGTGATATCATGGAAGTCTACATAGAAGACATGGTAGTAAAATCCAAAAATACAGAAGATTATGTGAAGCATTTAGAAGTAGCATTCCAAATATTGGAAAAATACAACATGAAGCTAAACCCTGCAAAATGCCACTTTGGAGTCTCTGCAGATAAGTTCCTTGGTTACATGGTTACAAAAAGAGGCATAGAAGCCAACCCAGAACAGATAAAAGCTATCCTGGAACTTCAGTCACCCAAGTATGTCAAAGATATTCAGAAATTGACAGGCCGAGTGGCTGCCCTGAACCGGTTCATATCAAGATCCTCTGAAAGGTGTAAAACATTTTACAACCTGCTCAGAAGAAATAAATAGTTACATTGGACGGATGAACACGAAGCAGCCTTGCAAGACTTAAAATCGTATCTATCATCTCCACCCTTACTGACTAAACCAGAGAAGGGGGAACCTCTGTCATTATACTTATCCGTCACTGACACAACAGTCAGCGCAGTCCTGGTAAATGAACAGGAAGGCCAACAACATCCTGTCTATTATGTAAGTAAGAGCCTGCTGGATGTCGAGATGAGGTATGGATTACTTGAAAAATATGTTTTAGCTTTAATTATGCCATGTACTAAACTACGTCCCTATTTTGAAAGCCACCCCATTATAGTCAGGATTAACTTACCCATAAAATCTGTCCTACGCAGGCCTGAATTATCAGGTAGGATGGCAAAGTGGTCATTTCAACTGAGTACATATGATATTTTCTTTGAACCTAAGGCAGCGATTAAATCGCAGGCCTTAGCAGACTTTGTGGTTGATTTCAGCCCTAACCTAGAACCTGACCTGAAAAATGAGGTTAATCAATTAGAAAATAAAACCCCAAACCAAGAATGGACTCTGTTCATAGATGCGGCATCTAATGTCGGGGGACAGGGTTAGGACTAGTGCTTAAATCTACCAACAATGAAGCAGAATATGATAGCTCAGGCTGTAAGCCGTGAGTTCAAAGCTACCAACAATGAAGCAAAATATGAAGCCCTGATAGCAGGCTTAAAGGTATGTTTAGACCTCGGTGTTCAAAACCTAAAGGTAAAAATTGACTCACTTTTAATTGCTAATCAAATAAAGGGAATTTATACGGCTAAAGATGCAAAAATGATTTCATATTTAGAGTATGCAAAAAACCTTACCGCTAAATTTGCTTTATTTGATATAGATCAAATACCAAGAGACCTGAACACACAGGCTGATGCTTTGGCCAGCCTAGGTTCAAATTTTACCCCTGCAGTTTTCGATAAAATACCAATTGTTCATTTATTAGAGCCAGCTATCAGTAAAACGGAACAGGTCAACCCTATCAATCGAGATAATAATTCATGGACCAAATCTTATTATGATTGGTTCCTCTAAGGAATATTACCTCAGGGAAGGCATGAAGCAAGGGCTTTTAAAATTATAGCTTCAACCTATGCTATTATCAATAACACTTTATTTAAGAGATCACAGGCTGGACCATACTTGAGATGTTTAGAGCCCCATGAAGCTAAACAAGTACTCCAGGAGATACACGCCGGACACTGTGGTAACCATAAAGGAGGAAAGAGCCTGGCAAGTAAAGTACTCGGACAAAGCTACATCTTTTGCTAACACCGAGGGTGATTGCTTGGAATACTGTTCAAAATGCGAAGCCTGTCAAATTCATGCACCAATAATACATCAGCCATCTGAACTTCTTCACTCTATTTCTGCACCCTGGCTATTCATGAAGTGGGGCATGGATATTGTAGGGAAGCTGCCCGTAGCTCCAGGACAGAAAGTATTCATGTTGGCCATGACTGATTACTTCTCCAAATGGATCGAAGCTGACTCTTTCAGGCAGGTAACCGAAAAAGAAGTAATATCCTTCATCAGAACGAATAATATTTGTAGATATGGAGTCCCATCAGAGATAGTATGTGACAACGGAACCCAATTTGTGGGGAAGAAGACTAAAGCATTTTGCCTAGAGTGGAATATTAACCTGGTAACATCAACCCCTGGATATCCAAAAGCTAATGGCCAGGCTGAATCTAGTAACAAGGTAGTCATAAGCTGCTTAAAAAAGAAACTGAACCAAAGACGAGGCAGATGGGCTGAAGAACTTCCATTAGTGCTATGGGCAGACAAGACAACTCCAAAGACATCGACTGGCCAAACACCCTATTCTTTGGTGTATGGCTGCGAAGCTGTCATCCCTGCAGAAGTTCGGGTACCAACATCAAGATATAGCCTGAACAACGTTGAAGCAAACAGAGACCTGATACAAGACAACCTGGTCCTAACAGAAGAACTGAGAGACGCTGCTAAAATCAGGATGGCATCATACCAACAAGCACTAGCCAGAACTTACAACAAAAATGTCAGAATTAGAGTCTTCAGGGAAGGAGACCTTATCTTGTGAAAAGTTTTTCCAAATAAAAAAGAAAAATCAGCAGGCAAGCTTGCCCCTACATAGGAAGCCCCTTACTTAATTGACTCAATCGTCGGACAAGGAGCATACAGGCTCTAAACATTAGAAGGAGAAATGATCCCAAGATCTTAGAATGTAACACATTTGAAATTATTCCATGTATAAAATCTATGTCAGGCCAAAATCAGGTAAAACACTATACCTCTAATATCAATAATTCAATCTGACGTGCTATCTGAAAAATTACGTGTTTCATATGCTCTATGTGCAATCCATGTCAATATATGTAACTCACCCAATTTCTCTTATGTTTGAATCCTGAACAATTATACATGATAAATGTTTATATGCATAAATATTCAGGATTGAGGGTTACTCTACTATACATTAGTTTTAAAAAAAAAAATTTGCACTTAACTGTGCCTAACGAGTTGGTAACCATCACCGGATACATTAAATGTCAGGACCAATCAGGCATGAAATAATTGGCTGACCTGACTAGATTTATTGCACACATTTACAACTGGCTGGACGCAGCAAGACGGTGCAAAGGTGTTTTATCCCGACCATTAGTCTAAAAAGCCCTCCTGTCAGGCCGAGTACCAAGCCCTCTAGTCAGGCAGGGGACATAAGCCCTACTGTCAGGCAGGTTTTCCCACCCCTTCAACCACTATGGCAAAAACCATACATGGTTGAATTACTTACGATGGTTTGAATCACAAGACAGGTTCAAAAATGTTTTACAGATTAACAAAGTGAAGATTTTGACAGGTTTACAGGATTGGAAAAACAAAGTTCACAGGTTTAAAAGAAATTCAAAAGCAAACAAAACATCAGGAAATAAGCAAAATAAGCCAAGGAAGGCCACTAATATCATATTAATAAAGCCCTTACCCCCTGGGGCAAAGACACCAAAATATTCATTAAGGCCAGGGATAGCCTCCCTGACCTACGCATAAGCAGAAAAAATAAAATTGTTTGTCCAGGGACATCCCCTCTGGATGGGCCAATACCATCAAAGAAATTTGAAAATTACTGCTCCCCTTTGGAGACAGCGCCAGCACTTCCACTTTCGGCTTGATCAGCCTCAGCATCAACATCCCGCTCCCCTGGAGAATCGACCTCCTGTTCATTCCCCATATTATGCAGGTCAGGATACTTAGAGGCAGCAAAGGCCATCTCAACTTCAGGGTTCCAACTCGCCCTGGCCTCAACAGGCTCCGACATGGCAGCCGCTCTCCCCTTAATATAAAAATACAGGGAGGCATCATCAAGCTTGACCTCAAAATCATCCCTCTCCAGGGTAAGCTCCTTATTCCTGTCCAGCGCCTCGTGCAGAAGTTGTTTGCTTGAGCCTGCCTCAGCCTTGGCAGCATCCCTCTCAGCTTGCACCTTCGCCAAATCAGCAGCCCTTGCAGCCAGGTCAGCCCGAACAAAGTCCAATTCAGACTTCAGCTTATCATAATCTGATCTCATAAGGTCAATCCTGGCTACCAGAGAAGTAGCCTGATAAGCATTGTGGAAACAGGCCGCAACACCCTGAACAAAAACAAGAATAGTATAGATATTATGTCATAATAATAAAAAACCTCTAAACAAAATACATATATTACGAAATATACATAATAACAAAAATAGCAAACCTCCCTTACAGCAGCCAAGGCACTTGCCAAAAGGCTTGACAGAGTGATCTACTGAAGCAACTGCCTGGGGTAGCAGTCTCAATAGGATCAAGGGTGAGCATAACATCTGACTTGGAAGCAGCATAGTCCCTGATCTTCACCTTTGCGGCCTCCACATTGTCTACCCTGGCTCGCACTTCCCTGACTGGGGCAGACAAACCAACCTCCTCTGTTTTTCTCTTCTAAGTTGCTGAACTTGTTTCAGCAGAGGTAGCAGGAGCAGTAGAAACCTTGGAAGTATCAGGCAACTCGGTTAAATCAATAACAGGCTCAGCATCATCGCCTCCCTGGGAGCCTTCCTCCTTAATCTTAGCCAGTCTGGCTGAAAGGTCAGCCATACCAAACCCGGCAAGGCGAGTGGATGACCTAGTAGCTATAGCACGAAACACTATATTAGCAATAAAGACAGGCTATCATAAAAAAGCCAAAATAAAAAGAAAAGAAAAAACAAAATTGACTTACTGCCTGAGCTGCCCCACAACAAAGAGGCCAGGTCTTTTCCATTGGAGGAATAACAAGAAAAGTGGAAATATTTGCAGTAGGGTACTCAATTTCAGTAACCCAATCATCAACTGCTCACAAAGGAGGTATAATTCAATTCAATTTATTTATTTTGAAAAAACTAATGAATAAACATGCAGGATAAAAGGAAAAGCCAGGGTACTCACCACCAACACAAGCATCATAGTTTAAATACGCCAGATCAGGGCCCACAGAATTGGTCCTGATAAACATATACCCAGCAGCCCAATTCTTATCATGGCCGCTATCCAGATTGCTGAGAAGAGGAGTAGTAGAAGGCCTGGCTTTGAAACTTATGCGGCCAGGACTATTGGTCTTGATAGCGTAGCAGGCTTTCGAGTCTTCAAGAGAAAAAGATATATTATGTTTTTTGTAGAGATATTCAACAGAGCAGACTACTTTCCACACCATAGGCATCAGCTGATAAGAAGGCACACCAATTTCTTTGATGACATCCACCATAAGTGGAGAGAAAGGAAGCTTGCAACCAGCCCTGAAGGCCCAGTCATGAATACAGAACCAACCAGGACATGCCCAGTCAACCCTGACAGGGGAGTTTTCAGGGATCCAGACTTCAGAATTAGCAGGAATAATTCCCTTATCCTTCAACACCTTCTCAAATTCAGGTTTCAGACGATTTGAAAGCGACTGGTCATCTTTCAGAGCTTTTGTGGGTTTGAATTTAAATTCACCATGGAAAATTGAAATAATCTTGAGAGGAGAATCAATTAGTTTTTCAACCACAGGAGGTTGAGCAGCAGAAGATGAAGGGAGATTTTCAGAAGTAGTCTCTTCGGGGTTTTGAACGAATGGAGTTCCAGGAGACATTACCCCCTTGAAAGATTTCTTTTTTGCGGCCATTGGTGGAAAATTATTGAAGAATTATTAATCGAGGAATTAAGAGAACTTGCAAAAGAAGATTAAGTTAGAAGGGAGTAGATTTTGGTGAAGATCAAATCAATGAAGTAAAAGAGTATTTATACTCGGTGAAATTAGGGTTTTAACCGCAACTTGCAAAAATAATTATTAAGAAAGTTACAGTAATTGCAACACGTGTCATTAAACAGCCGACTAGCCGTTACAGAAGCCAATCAGCCATAATTCAACCATTGAGCAGTTTACCAAAGTTAGAAGTTATCTCCTTATTTTTGGCCTGACCCAGCGAAGATAAGGAGATAAGGGGCAATTGTTAGGCCTGGAAATCCGACATCCCCGGAAGATATACTACCTCGACCGACCACCATCGTGGTGTCAGGACGTCAAGCTACCAGGACACATTAAGACAGGCGCCAGGCCATGGAGAGGACAACGGTCAAAATATCAGGACGATATTTGACCAAGAAGTCATATTATAGAAGAATATACGCACAATAATTAGGAGCATTAATTAGAAAGATTCTGCCATTAAAGACAGCAATTAAGGGTGAAATAAAGAGCATTAGTCCGGGTAATTAAGACAGAATATTTGGCATTAATGACGAGATTATTCAGCCGATCAACATTGCTATATAAGGAGCACTTGGAAATCATTTGAAGGAGGACAAGACATATACAAGCATACGATATTCTCTTACAATACTTAAGCTAATTACGATCAATTGTGCTAAATATTCAATAATATCGTAAAATCCTCTCCTGACTTGGTGCCCGTGGTTTTTTCCCATTTAAGGTTTTCCACGTACAAAATTTCTTGTCTTATTGTTATTCTGTTATCGTACTTTATTCTTCAAGTTTTATACCCTGTCTTTCTTACCCACAGATTGATTCGAGCTAGTTAACCCTGCCTAGACCTACCCTGACCTGATTTCGCCTTGCGCAAAATCCATACAAAACAACTACAATAATAATAATAATAATAATAATAATAATAATAATAATAATAATAATAATAATAATAATAATAATAATAATAATAATAATAATAATAATATTATTAATAATAATAATAATAATAATAATAATAATAATAATAATAATAATAATAATAATAATAATAATAATAATAATAATAATAATAATAATAATAATAATAATAATAATAATAATAATAATAATAATAATAATAATAATAATAATAATAATAACTATCCACGCGATCCTGTAACAACACAATCTCTAACTTCTAAGTACATTATCTGAGCCGTAGCCCAGATCTGCCAGGTAACCCATCACAACAGGTACCCACACCGCCAGTGGGAGACCGCAGCCTTGCCACCTAAGCCCCGTTCATCGTAACGAGCGATCCCGGATTATTAATGTGCACATCCCCTTGTGACGGGAGCCACAACGGGCGAACATGGGGGTGAAGTCCATCTCCCGACAATGGCTTCACAATCAATATCAACAATACCAATAACAACCAATATCCAGAGTAATATCACAACAAGGAATCACACAATAACACGTTACTTGCAATCAACGGTACAAAGACTGAGTAGGGAAACCCTACCTTATTCGCAAATTCCACAGACAACACAATCACGCAAGCTAGAACTGCTCCTCTATGAAATCTCCACCTAACATTCATACACAACAATTCTAGCATCAAGATAAATCCCTAATTAAACCATTCCCCTTAATTAATCAGATTAGGATTTAACTAATCCCAAACAAAAGTGATTAAAACTAATTAGAGATAACAAGTACTTGCTAAAGCGGTAAAACATAGAACTACGGACTCCAAACGCTAAATAATCCACCCAAAATATGCTAGTATATGATTAGGATGATTAGGGAGAAGATTAGAAATGTTTTTAGGTTTTAGAAAACTGATTAGAAAAATATATAACTCCCTTATCATTCTAATCAAGCCACGGCAAAAATCCCATCAGACCGGGTACTCGGTCAAGTACCAGACGTACTCGGTCGAGTACGCCCTACTCAGCCGAGTTCCTCACAACTCGGCCGAGTGCACCCAAAACAGTAGCCGGTCAAAAAGCATTCGACGACTCACTCGACCGAGTATAGCCGACTCGACCGAGTTCGCTGTGTCCAGAAAACCGTGGTATTAAAGCTGTAGTAATTAAAAATGTTTGTATGATCTAAATGTGTGCTACTTCGTTCGTGTGGTGTACATGTTTTCCTCTAAGTCGTAGAGAGCTAGAGCTTGAACATTGAGTCGTTAAAGAACATGAAGATACGGACCTAAAGTTAGAAATTTTAAGTAGAATCATCCACCATATTCGTTGAAGAATTGGAGAAAGTGTTGTTAAAATGTCCGCCCAAAAGCAAAGAAACAATCCTTCGTGTAGTAAGATTGCAATAATCTAATTTTTTTTTTGGATTTTTCACGTCGAGACGTCGTCTATTTACCTATCACACATCTATGACCCTCTTCTTGAAAGTTGAATAATTGCTTTTATAATATGTATAATCTGTTTTAAGTAGCTTACCCTTCTCATATGCCATCAATAGTCATGTTTTCGTTATAATCCGTATAGCTTTAGCATAAACATTATCCTTAATATTGTATTAACCACGTATAATTGATACTTTAACTTACATGTATAATCCATATCTCAAATATTTCTCGAGATCATGGCTAACCCGTATTTTAACAAAAAAACATTTGTTTATTATTGTGCATATCAACTTCAGTTAGGTTTTAGTTTTTAGCTTCCTTTTCTGATTTATTGTAAACAGTTTGGTAAAATACCTACTCTAATTTCAACTCTTTTTAATTACATATGTTGATTATCATACGCATAATAATACAGATAAGTCAGAACTCTAAAAAGATTTTTTTCTAAGATCTTTTCACTAAGAAAAAAATCTAAAAAGATAGAATACACCAATAAGGGGGCGTTTGGTCGGGGGTAATTAGGAGAGGGTAAGAGAATAGGGACTGATGATTCCCTTTGCTATTATTTGGTTAAGCAAATTAATGATACCCTTTACCCATCTATCCTATTAACAAACCTCCTAATAATTCTAAACTGATACCACTACCCCCGAAGGTTTAGATTTTCATTCCCTTCCTTTCCCATCTTTTTTTCTCCCTTCACTAAAAAACAAAACAACGTAACCTTTAAAAAAAAAACCCCCAACGCTGCTGCTGCTCACCACCGCCTGCCATCGCCCTAACCGCCGCCGATCGCCGCCCTCACTGCCGCCTCTGCTCCCTTATCTCTTGAATGTTTGTCCTCTTTTCTCTCTACAAAATTCATCCTTTTATATTTCGTTTTTTATTTTTAATCTTTGCTTTTGTAAAGTATAGATTATTCATGTTTAATTTAGGATTTTTATTGTTCAATTATTCTTATTTAGGATTCTTATTGTTCAATTGTTTTGATTTAGGGTTCTTATTGAGAGGAGTAGGGGTATAAAGGGAAGTTTTATCATTAACCATTACTGAACTAGTACTAGTAGTAGTAGATGATGAACACGCATTTTCCGACATTGAAGAAACTAGGATTAATGTTGGTTTTTTTAGTATAATAAATGGGTAAACCTAATTTAGAGGCACATTTCAGGTTGAAATATTTGGGAATTTGAATGCCTTTATTTGATGATGGTGATGATGATGATTGTTGGATGGATGAATATGGTGATGTTTGTTCAATTTTTTACATCAAATCTTCCTACGTCCCATGCCCATAAAGTATACTAGCTCTCAATTTTTTCTATTTCTTGTTAACTACAATGAGTTTTTTTTTTGTAAATAAATATAGTTGTGGGTATGTGTTAGACAAATGATATGGTATTGTTCATGTTTTTTTATTTACAGAAATGGCTCGTAGTGATCTTTCTTTGAAAAGGAGGAGAAATTTGGACTTTATACGATATGTTATTATCATAATAAAGTGTGTTGTATTGATACATTTGATGTGGTATACCATTAGGAAGAGCATACATGACTCTCAATATTTAACATTAGATAAACGAACTAGAAGAAAACGAAGAATGTATAACTTGAATAGAATGATTAGGGAAAGTGACACTATGTGTAGAAACTTTCTTCGTATTGATCGTGGAACATTTGGTGTACTTTTAGAAATGATTAGAGATATAGGGGGTCTAAGTGGAACAAAAAACATGAGGTTGGAAGATATTGTTGAAGGTTTCTTATACACAGTGGCACACCATAAAAAAAAATAGAATGATAGGTGCACATTTTTATAGAAGTGGTGAAAGTGTTAGTAGACAATTCCATGCTTGTTTAATGGCAATATTGAAGTTACATGTTGTGTTGCTTAAAAAACCCACACCAATACCAGAAGATTGCGAGGGTGATAGATGAAAATATTTCAAGGTACCATAAATATCTCTTGTGTTTAACCATAGTAGACATATAACTTCATTTTAAATATTTTTTTTCATGTAGAATTGTTTAGGCGCACTTGATGGTACAATGATTTATGTAAATGTACCTACCGCGGATCGGTCTAAATATCGGACAAGAAAAGGTAACCTTACAACGAATGTACTAGGAGTATGTTCTCCTGAAATGGAATTTATATATGTCTTACCTGGTTGGGAGGGATCAGCACATGATGGTCGTATTCTTCGAGATGCTATTTCTAGGCCCAATGGTTTAAAAGTGCCAAAAGGTAATTCAATTAACAAAATATATTTAATTAAAATCCGACTTACATTAATAATTACATAATTAAATATCGTTTTTTAATGTCTTAAGGTTGTTATTACTTATGTGATGGTGGCTATACTAATGAAGATGGATTTCTAGCACCATTTAGAGGTCATCTTTACCATCTTAAAGAGTGGAATAGTGATCCTCATCGACCTCAGACTGCCGAGGAATATTTCAACTTAAGGCATGCACAAGCTATAAACGTGATTGAACGATGCTTCGGGTTACTTAAGGGAAGACGGGGAATACTTAGAAGTCCTTCTTGGTTTAGTTTACAAACACATGGCCGTATTGTACTTGCATGTGCTTTATTACATAATTTGGTGAAGAGATATCTGTCTCCTGAATCATTTAATGACGATGAGTTATATGAAGAACTTGAGAGTGATGGTGATGAAAGTGACGATGATGATGAGGTGGAGTACATAACCTCCATTAATGTAACCGATTCATGGACAGATAAGAGAAATTCATTAGCTCAAAGCATGTTCCACACTTGGAGAGCTAGAAATCGGATTGACTAGTTTATATTTTCAGTCTATTTGGAATACTTGTTGTTAAGTTGCTTTACTTAGTATCATTTGGATGGTATGTTATGTTTGAACTTCAAGTTAAACTTGGTTTAGTTTTTATCATTTATATATCATTTGGATTGTATGTTATGTTTGAACTTCAAGTTAAAACTTTGTATCATTTGAATTGTATGTTATGTTTGAACTTCAAATTAAACTTGTTAATGTTTGTATTATTTAATACATTGTTGTGATTTTTTTTAATTAAATTAGATTGGTGTTGCCTACTTTCTCTTATAATGTTTTAGTAGGATGGATAAAAGTACTGCTAGTGGAGGTGCTATTGGAGTTGCTAGTAGAGGTGGAAGAGGCAAGAACAAACGTTTTTGGACCAAAGAAGAAGATGATGCTTTAGTAGCAGCTTTGTCTGACTTGAATGCCGATCCACACTGGAAATGTGAAAATGGATTTAGAAATGGTTACATGGTGTGGTTAGAAGAAATTATTAGCAAGGCTATTCCTGGTTGTGATCTGAAAGCTTTGCCACACATCGATTCTAGACTCAAGACACTTGTAACCAAATTTAGAGCAATTTTTCAAATGTTAGGTACAAGTGGCTTCAAGTGGGATGATGAGAGACAAATGATTTCGGTGGAGAGATCGGTGTATGATGAGTATTGTAAGGTAATCTAAGTTTACAACTATTTTTTTATATATTATTTTTTTTTAGTTTAAGAGCAATTAATTTGGTAATTAAATCAAATGTGTAAAATTGTTAGGTACATCCAAACCCCAAAAACTTGTATGGACATGCTTTTCCTCACTTGAATGCGTTGTTGGAAGTTTATGGCAAAGACTATGTAACTGGAAAACCGGCTGAGGGTTTTGTTGAAGCTATTGATAATATGGAGAAATTTTCTACCGTGCAAGTTATGCTTGATTCAAGTGATGATGAGGATGCTATTGTTAGTGGTAATGCAGAGTCTGCCTCTCCATTAAAAAAAGTGAAGCGAGAACACACTTTTAAGCGCAAGGGAGGTAAGAAAGAATCTGGACGTTCTATCAATTCTGAGTTAGCTTCTTTACAAGGTTTTATGAAAGACATGAATGTTCATCTTTCTACCATGGCTAATGTGATGTCCCGAGCTGATGAACGTGAGCAACGTGCTGACGAACGTGAGCAGGAAATAAGCGAGAAGGGTGAAAAAGTGCTAGATGTACTACTTGCTTTGGAAGGTATTACTCCGCAAGAAGTTTTGGAAGTAGCTCCGATCTTGACGGCCCAACTAAATAAGCTCATGATTTTCTTCAAATGTCCTGATGAATTAAAATGCGTATATGTCAAAAGTCTTTTGGCTTAAAATGATGTCGATGTTGGAGTCTATGAAAAACTAGTAGGTTGAACTTGTAATTTTTTTTTTTGCTTTTGAATTATTTTTATGGTTGTCATGTGGAACAATACTTCGTGTTTTGGACATGACGTAATATTTTGCGTTGATGAATAAAGTTATCTCGAAAAAAAAAGTTGTATTAAAAAGAATATGTTTACTTGAAAAAAGTTGCATAACAAAAAAATATTGAATAAGATAAAAGAAAAAAAAAGTTGTTGAAAAAAAGTAAAAAAAAAATCACAAAAAAAGCGTAGAAAAAAAAATGGACAGGAAAAATTAGTTGGGAAGTCGTAACAAAAAAAAAACGTATGAAAAAAAATTGTTTAGAAGAAAAAACCGTAATATTAGATTGATTCCTTTCTTTAACAACCAAACAACCACAAAGGGAATAAGAAGATAGATCATTCCCTTACATAATCATAGCCATACAATAAGTTTAATTCAAAGGAATTCTATTCCTTACCCCTTATTTCCCTTTCTTAATCTCATTCTCTTTCCCTTTCCAATACCAAACGCTCCCTAATAGACTACTACTAATAAACAAACTAGTTTCCCATAATTAAATACGAAGTAACAAATAGTAATTGTCTAATGGCTCCACACCTAATAAATACAACATAAAAGTCATCTTCACTTGCCAAACATAACAATATTGTTAATACGAATTTAATAAGAACGTTGGATTACATTTCCTTTTTATTTCTTTCTGACTTCATGTCCAAGATTTTCTGAGGGATATATTGTGTGAGATGGTAGAAAAATTAGTCATCCCAAGATACATGATTTCCTTAAATACGTAATACTAAAACGTACATAAATTGTATTGCATGACATTAATAAATAACTAAATAAATGTGTGAATCGTAAATTTTAGAAATACCTTTTGAATTATAACTAGTTTTTGAGCCCGTGAAAATCACGGGAATATGGGGTCGTTAATAATTCATTGTCTTAGGTATTTAATCTGCACATTGCTTATATGGAGTACTCCCTCCGTCTCGATTATTTGTTCAACTCTAATTTAAACCGCTCGCATATGTAATTGCAATCTACCTCAATCTACCTCAATAGTTTACAAACTATACAACCAAACCAGTTGTAGTACATTGTCTTAGGTATTTAATCTGTACAAATGAATTTGACGGATGAAAATTACAAAAAATTACAATATTTTGAGCTTCATTATTAAACCTTATAAAGTTCACAACAAAACTCAAAAACTTTATTGATCCATATACAAATCACTTGTACTACAACTGGTTTGGTTGTATAGTTTGTAAACTATTGAGGTAGATTGCAATTACATATGTAACTTTTATAATTGTCTTTTTTTTGTTAATTCAACATATAGACAATTAAAAGAAACATTTTTCAAAACTCAACGTTTTCATATGACTTTCACTTTTAAAAATTATAAGCTTCAAATTAAACTATTGCAACTTCGAAAAATATTTCCATGATACTCCGTAGTAATCAAGTAGGCAAGGAAAGTTTGATCGAAATCAAGGTATAAATGACTATGTGGTAAATTCATTGTAAATGCAAAAGTGGATCTATAACTCCACTACTCTCTCGCCTCCGTGACGACCTTAAACGTACAACTCTTTTGATCTACTCTAGCCTTGACCGCTACCATGGCCATCATAGACCTATTATCGAACCAAGCCTGACTCCTATTATCAAACCATCCTAACAATTACGTCATCTATATATAACAGTTGTCACACCACTAATCAAGCTGGTTGTGAGAAATACAGAAAAAAAGGGTTATGTACACCAATTAAATATTCAAAAACTACTAATTTTTTACTAAAATAATATTGAAAGTTTAAAGATACTATTTTTTTCTAATTGATAAATAAGTTTAAATATATTTTTAATTAATATTTTCAGGATAGTTGAGTGAATATATTTATCAATCTTTTTGCTACGTTAGTTTATTTATTTCTAGTATGAAACTCTAAATCATTTTTTTATAATCTCATATGAAAGATCAATTATAATATAATCGACATTTTCCCCTTGGACTCAAACGCTCTCTAGTTTGCTTTATCGATTGAACTTCACCATTATTGCAATATAGTCTATGTTTCACTAAGAAGACCAATCTATCGCTATCACAAGCAATTATATTGTAAAATCATCATCTTTTTCATTATTGCACAGAAAGACGTAATATTCATAGCTAATATATAATATTGAATAAAAGAACTAAACTTGTATCCCGACTTAGCAAGCTAAGTGTGACAGATCTGTCATAAATATATATGCATCGCTTACATGTTTTTCAGTCCAAAAGAATACAATAATTACTGTATGAGACAGTCTTATTGTGTAAACACATAACTCGTTTATTAGTAACAAATGAATAACTTTATTTACAAAATGGACCGTCTCACGTGTGACACCGTCTTATTCTATAATTTGTGAAAAAATAAGAAAATACAATCACAAAAAGTCTAATGCATGTACCCAAAAATTACTCAAAGACCATGAAAAGGAAAATTGAAGAATAAAATGATACTTTCCCCTTAAAAAAAAAAGAATAAAATGGTACTCATGTTATCTAACAATGTGGCTTTGATCAACAAATCACTTGCTTGATCTCCATCCGCCATGGCATTCCTATAATTGTCAACCTATTAAGAAAACAACAACAATATTAACAACAAACTAAGAAAATTAATCATATACATTAATAAGTACGATAATAAGCATCAAATAAAGATAAAGTTCAATAGAGTGATATGTAAATGAGATTCTATAACGCTAGGTGATGATTGTTGAGACCCATGACAGATTGAGTATGAAGATAAAAATGAATCAATGCTGTTATTTATAACGGCCAAACAAACAACTAAATTATTGTTATTAGGTCAAGTGAGGAGGGGAAAGGGTGAGGGGAAAACAAACAGTTAACAAACGTTTGAAAGAATTTATAAAAGTAATGACTCCTTTATTGTAGAATATTCATGTCTCTCTTAAATATTATAATTATTATAACAATTAAATTGTAGAGATAAATTACACATTTACCTTCTTTTTTTGACTACTTTTGTTGGGTTTACGATAGATTACTACACATCATTTTAAATAGATTAGAGGCTGTCAGATGGCAAATAGAGACTACTCATGTTAGCCTTTTTATAATATTCTATAGATCATACTCTGTAATTGACTACTAAGTTAAAAAGACATCAACTTTATCGACATAATTCCAAAAGCTATCACCACCGTATTAAACTATTATTAAACCTGCAATTATTTGCCACAATTAAATTCAAGTAATAATAAATCAAATCAAATGAAAAACAAAAACTTATTTAATCGCTATATTAACGCACACAAATTATAATATCTACTACGTACTACTACTACTACAAAGTAATAGGACATTGACTAAAAAAAAAGCTATACGCTCACATCGAAAATCTATATATTAACAATGTATATGAGTGGCAATTGTATGAGGCATACCGCATATATATATACACAAAATTTTTGATAATTTAACATAGTTAAATAAGCTTTCTTATACAAGGAGGATTTTATCTCCTCGTACAACACATCAAACATATTAAAATATATATCTAATTATATAGTTATTATATTAATATCGCTCGAAACTATGTAGAAAGGCTGAACCCTTTGTAATCGCTCGAAAAAAGCTTCCATTATTATTATTATTGTTGTTGTTGTTGTTGTTGTTGTTGTTGTTGTTGTTGTTGTTGTTATTGTTGTTGTTGTTGTTATTGTTGTTGTTGTTACTATTATTATTACTATTATTATTATTATTATTATTAGGGTAAATTGATAACTTATACCTCGTATAATGCCATTTTTCAAATTTTATATCTAGGATACCTTTTTTCCAAAACTTATACCTAAATTCCCAAATTCTTCCAAACTTAATACCAAGTTACATTTCCGGCAAAAAAAAAATGACAAAAGACCGTTTTGCCCTTACTTTATCCAATCACTTTAATCATCTCGCAGGACTCGCACTATTCACCATAATTCAAAACAAGCTACAATTTATATGACCATTTTAAGAGTTTAACCCATGAACATTCACGACCACACTCTTACCGGCGACCTCCTGCCACCCCTCCATAGGCGACTTCCCTCTGCCCCTCGCCACTAAGCCATAATTGATCCTTATTTGCGTTTTAGCACCACATCCTCATTCAGCCGCCTACGACACCAACCAAGCAATACCAAACTCCCTTGCGCCCCCGCCCATGACCTTAGCCGATTGATTATCATGGTGAAATTAAGCCACCAGAACATATACAATCCCAACAACGCCCTTATTCCATTGCCATTAATCCAATCAAGGCTTGACGGCTTGTGGTGGTGGGTTTGTGAATGGTGGGTCAGATCTCGAGTTATTGGGCGTGCTTGTGATGGTATTGGTGTTGGGCAATGCTTCCCGTGGAGGTTCTGGGTGGTGGGTCGACTCTAGTGTTGGTGATGGTGTTGGGGATGCTGGTGGAGATAGTAGGTAGTAATAATGCGTGTTGGGCGATGATGGTGGTGTTAGATGGAGATGGTATTGGGCAGCAGTGGCGGTGTTAGATGGAGGCGATGTACTGGGCGGTGATGGCAGCGGTGTAGGGTGGGGATGGCATTGAGCCGGAATCCGGTCACTTTATTTGTCGGAGGTGAAATTTGGTATTAAGTATGAAGGAAAATAGGAAATTAGGTATAAGTTTTGAAAAAAAGTTATGTTAGGTATAAGATTTAAAAAGTGGTGTTACAGTAGGTATAAATTATCAATTTACCCATATTAGTATTATTATTATTTACCCATATTAGTATTAGTATTATTACTACTACTACTACTACTACTACTACTACTACTACTACTACTACTACTACTACTACTACTACTACTACTATTATTATTATTATTATTATTATTATTATTATTATTATTATTATTATTATTATTATTATTATTACGGAATTTATTTTCCCAGTACATTTTTTACTCATTATAGTACATTTTGCATCAAATTTTCCATTATTTGTCTACCCCTGACTAAATATTTCAAACCTAATTCTCTCTACTCTTCCTCTATTGTTTAATCCTTAACCTCTTTTAAACTCCTTCTAATTCTTCGATTATTTTAATGATTATTCGAGTATGTAGGAGTATTTAATTCATTAATACATCAATCCATTATATTACTAATTAAATTGACTATTGGTTATAATTTTTTATCTTTTCTAATTAGGGTTATGTTGAAATTAATTAAGGGCTAATTAGTGTCTGATTGTGGCAGTATTGGTGTAATTGAATGTCGCCGACGATATGAGTAGGCGTCGCTGGCAAAAAGGACGAGAGAGGTAGTAGCCATAACCGTTTCAACGGAGGCAAGTACTGCATTCAAAGAAAAAATATAACTAATGTCGTACGTAGTTGAGCAATTAACAATGGTTTTCAACATAGTAATGTCCACGTAGTATAACAATTAAATAACCTGCTGCCTACTTAAACCCACAGTGCAACCCCACCACCGGAGACATAATCGGTCGGCGAACCACCTCCGTCCAACGTCGACAACAGAAACCATAGGATGGGTGCATAAAATCAAAGAGAATGGGTATGTGAAATTAAAGATAATAGACTAGAGTGAAATTAGAGAGGGAAAATGGGAAAGGGAAATGAGAAGGGTATTATTGTCAACACTGTACTGTAATGAGTAAAAATGTGTACTGTGAAAATCAGCACCCTTATTATTATTATTATTATTATTTTTTTTTTTATAAAAACCCAAACTTTATTGATCAATCAAAATTTTACAAGAAATTAGTGGGCAGCTGAGATACAATCTGGGCGCTAACTCCCTTAGCAATAGCAAAGTTAAGTCTAATAAAAATGTAAGCAGCTACGTGAGCCTCGACATCCTAGGACACAGAAAATTTCCGAATCCGCTTAAGCAAGGCAACAACATCCGTCCCCAACCCCCCCAACGAACAAAAGGAGAAAGGTAAGAACCCATAGCCAACTGCCTCACACAAGCTCTGATACTTGGCACATTTGCGCTTAGCCGCATCAACCACCACGAGTCCGGGCATAGAGTCAGACATCCCGGACCGAGTCAAAGGAGATGATCTAGTCAAATCCACACACATCGCATCCCATGTCCCAAGAATAAAGTAAAAGATCAGTCGGACGCATGGGCTTATCATGCCCATCGATCAAACCAATATCCACCTCCTTACCAACAGAGATCGCAGAGCGGAAGCAAATGTAAAAAAGGGTGTCGCGAACAAGGTTATGCCGATGCTTGATACCAACAGTACCAGCACACGGTATGGCATAATCTCAGTAGATATCCCCATCAAAGACCCATGAACAAGCAGAACATGGTCCAGGCACAGTAAACAAAGGAATACCCAGCCGATAGCTAAGCACACAACGATAAGTCTCTCCATTCATAGTCTGCCCTAACCCAGAAATAGGGACCGCACGAATCCAGTCAGAAGTGTGGCAACCATGATGAGACTTCCACAAAGCTACCTGACGAGGACTCAAAGAGAACTCAGATTCTGCTGTAAGAGCAACGTTCGTGAAATATATGCCTGCCTTATTATTATTATTATTACTACTACTACTACTACTACTACTACTACTACTACTACTACTACTACTACTACTACTACTACTACTACTACTACTACTACTACTACTACTACTACTACTACTACTACTACTACTACTACTCCTATTATTATTATTATTATTATTATTATTATTATTATTATTATTATTATTATTATTGTTTAGGTGATTTTTACCAAACTGGTTGTTTCGGGTCAATGCGGTCTTACTCGTTGGTTGCTTGATTGATTGTTTGTATGTCTATATTTAAATAAGGAAATAATGTACGTAATGTAAATTGACACGTAAGATTTGGTGACGCGGAAAACCCAATGTGGGAACAACCGCGGGAGGGACGGTACCCTACCAAATATTGCACTAGCTTTGAATGAGAGGATGAATACAATTGAGACGTAATGTAAATCTTGCTAGCACGAGGTATTGTGTTTTTTCTTGAATGTCCTCCTTTGATTTCTTCCTTGGCTATTTATAGGGTAAGAACCCTGGATGTATCCTACCTTGATTATGGAAAGGAATAAAACTTCCATAATAACTCTTGCCATAACACACGATCTCCCTTCATTCTCCCTGATCTCCCTGACTTCTCCCTGAACCCTTTCCTAAATACGGACGCCTTTCCGATGGGCCCCGTCTCCCTTCATACGCATCTTGGCCCACATATCCTTCCTCCTCCCGTGGACTCTACTTCCACCATACCTCCCTTCAAGGCCCATTCTCTTAACAACATTACTAAGTGGGCTTTTCCTATTATGAAAAATTTAGCCCAAATAGTTTGCCCCAAATTTCTTGTGAAGTACACTTCGAGGTGTCGAACAAGGAATTTACGTAATCGACTGCTAAAACCCTAAGCTGTCATTTCCACTCCTTTTCATGCAAACTCATCATCACTGCCGCCCACCTCCTCTTTTCTCGCACCCTACCCCCTCTCTCTTCCTTTATAACCCCAACTCCCCCCTTTACTTCATTAATCCCAAAAATCATTTTCCCATAAAAGCTCTCCCTCTCCCAAATCCTTAATCTCCTTTCCCTCCTTTCTCACCGGCTCCACTGATCTTACTTCTGTCGTCTTCTTTATCAGGTATTTTCCCCTTCCTTTTCTTCTTAATTCCCCTTTTCCTCTTTCCACCATGGGCAAAACTCGACACTCATCCCCAACCTCCACACTCTCTGACCGAAACCCAGACCCGGTTTTTCCCTCCCGGGGCCTTTTCACCCATCCCCATGACTGTGACTCCGCCCTGACCCATGCTGACATCCCTTTGATCAAGGGTTTACTTGGTCTTGGCGACGGTTATATTTTCGAGAAATGGGTCATAACTTCGAGTAAGTAGCCTTCTTGTCACCTGATTTGTTTATCCTACTACTTACTAGCTTACTTCATCGCCCTTGTGCAGGTCCCTGCTACCTGACTCGTATTGGCGCCCAGATCCCTGCCCGCAACAAGTTATTCTGCATTCCTCAGGTATAGAGGAAGTTTCCTGACCTGCTTCCCGGATTTTCGCCTGTATCTTCCTCCAACCCCCTCCAACCAGCTCACAGCATGTCTTCTGGTAAGCCACCTATAGTCGTTTCTGCTTGCGTGCAACTTTACTAACTGCTCAATTTTCTTAGCGCCTGAAATGATGTCTGCTTGCAGGTTCAAAAGTTGACCCTTTGGAAGCTATCCACTAAAGCGCAAAAAGAAAGAGATCCGCTGCCAGCCCCGACGTGGCATCTGCCTCCAAGAGGAGTGCTCCCGCTACTTCCTTCCAGACACCCCTTACTCACTCCAGCTCTGCTAGACCTGAACCCTTGGAGGTCGACCCGCTGTCTCGTCATCCCCCTACTCCTCCTACCAGTCCACGTGCTTCTGCCAGTGGCGGCATCATTGCCCACTTTCCAGAGGGCTTCGGGAATGTTGATAAAGTGCCATACTGACTTGAGATTGACCAGCTGCTATTTCCTTCTATGGTCGATGCCTTTTCGGAGTTTGCCCATGAGGAGATGGCAGAGAATGACGTGCATAATGCTTTCATGGTGAGTGTTCTCCGTCTTCCACCTGTTCTAAATATTTCACCCTCAATTCCTTGCTAACTTTAATTTCTTTTGCCCCAGACCTTCCAGTCTGCCCTCTATAACAGGAAGATGATCAACATAGTGTAGGCTACCAGCCGTGCCACTAGCACCAAGAAGAGGGAGCTGACTGCGTCTATTGCTGATTTAGAGAAGCAGCGTGCTGACTTGATGGGAAGGGTGGCTGAGCTAAAGGCAGATCTGGCTGGCGCAAAGAGGAAGCTGAAGGAGGGAGCTGATCAGCTGGCTCGTACTCAAGAGGTTTGCACCACGTTTTCTGACTCCTTGAAACGCTCTGAGGAGAGGATCAGCGAGTTGATCACCCTGGCCACAAATATTGTCGCCTATGCTACCTGGCGGGGAAAGATCAGCGGAATGCGTGCTGCCCTTGAGGAGCCTCCAACTCTACAAGCTATTGAAGAAGAAGAGAGGCAGTTGGAGACCATGTACCCTGTGCAACCTAACTTGAGCGTCCTGATGCCTGAGGTTGGCGAGGTGAATTCTCCTACGCCGGCCGAGCTGTGCTGTCTTTGAGATGCGAGGGTTGCCCAGGATGCCGCTTGGAGCTCGGGAAGCTATGGCAGTGAGGGTGCACAAGGCGGTCCTGCACTGAAAAAGGATGGTAAGCAGGAGGAGGCAGATGAGATGCCAGATGTGGAGGTCATTAATGTGACCGAAAATTAAGAAGTTTTTTTTAATCAATGAACTTTTGGCAGTCTGGCCCTGTGGCGGCAGACTTGTAATATTTTAAACTTTCTCTGGTAGCTCGCCATGGTGGCGATTAAACTCTAGGGCCGTACTTTTGGCCATGTTTTGGAATGCCCCTTGCCCTTGTTTGACAAGTTTAGACTTATATCTTGGGTGTTTATCTTTTAGATTTCCTTAGATTATGAGTTTGCTGTGTCAGCTTGCTGGCTGATTTAGGCGAGTCCTATCACCCCGAGGAGGCTGACTTCCAGACTCAGCTAGCTGCCTTTTCAGTCTGTTGACTGACTTAGGCGTATGCCGCACTGTAAGGAGGGGTGGCCGTGTCAACCTGAGAGGTTGATTTAGACTAGTCGTGTCAGCCTCAAGAGGCTGATTTAGACTCAGTTAGCTGCCGTGTCAGTCTGATGACGGATTTAGGCGTATGCCGCAGTTTTGGACTACTTAACCTTGTTCATGACGCAAGGTGTGTTCATCATGTTTAGAGCCAACATGGGCGTAATTTAGGCAAGTTTATCGTCGTTCTAGGACCAATGGGATGCTGCAGGATTCTGGTAGCTCAGAGATCCCTACGTTCCATATACGTGTGCATGCATGCTAGGGCCCTGATTAATTGCGATTAGTGCGAGCTACGTCCAGGGGTGCTATCAGGGGTAGCTGGGTAAGCGTGTTTAGCTGTCAACCAGGGTCCCTTTCGTATGTTCCACAGTCCTCCTGGTGAGGGTGCTCCTGTTGGAGAAAGTAGGTTAGGGATGTTGGAGTGCCATGTGCCTTGTCACCCCGCGTTGGCAGTTGACAGTCCTGCTAGATACACTTTCAACGTACCATAGACATTAGGATTCAGAGTGATGTACTTAGAGAAGCCTGAAAACAGAAAAGTCTATTAGAATGATGTGAAGTACCTGACGCCATCTCATGGGGGTACCAGAGCAATTGTGGTCCCAGGACGCTGTCAGACCACACCATCCAATAGTAGTTTAATATTTGAAAGAGTTAGAGACACCAGAAATGGGAATGAAATTGGTAGTATGCCTACTACCAGACTTTCTTTTATTTTAAAATAAATTGGCTTTTCATAGTACATTACCCTATAGGCTAAAATCTACTAATTATTAAAAGTAATATCTCTTCAGGTGAAGTATGTTCCATGGGCGTTGTATGATTTGACCGTCCATAGTCATCAGTCTGTATGCGCCATGGCCAACAACTCCTTCTACCTGGTATGGTCATTCCCATTTGTAGGCGAATTTGCCTGCCTTTCGATTTTTAGTGTTCTGGAACACTTCATGGAGAACCAGGTCTCCTACCTCCAGGAGCCTGACTTTCACATTCTTGTTGTAACTCCTGGCCACTAACTGTTTGTAGGCAGCTAGACGTATTTTTGCATTTGCTCGCAGCTCGTCTTCTGTGTCCAGGCTCATGACCATCTCTGCATTGTTCAGTTCCCCTGTCACACATCCATACCTGTTAGTGGGAACCAGAACCTCTGACGGAATGACTGCTTCCGCACCAAACACCAGGCTGAAGGGTGTTTGGCCTGTTGCTATCTTTGGCGTCGTTCTATCTGACCATAACATCAGTGGCAATTCATCTGCCCACTTTCCTCCTAACTCCTGTAACCTCCTTCTCAGATTGTCCATGATAATTTTGTTGCTGGACTCAGCTTGCCCGTTAGACTTTGGAGTCCTGGGTGATGATTTCTTCAGGGTGATGTTCCACCAGGCGCAGTATCCCTCAGCATCGTTGGAGATGAATTGTGAGCCATTGTCACATATGATCTCTGACGGGATACCAAACCTGCAGATGATATTTCGTTTTATGAAAGAAATGACTTGTTTGTCCTTCACTTCTGTGAATGCTTCTGCCTCTATCCACTTGGAGAAGTAATTTGTCATTGCTAGCATCCATATTCTATTCCCTGTGGCTCTTGGTAGGGGGCCTAATATATCAATGCCCCATGTCATGAACGGCTAGTGAGAAATGATATGGTGCAAGGGCTCTGCTGGCTGATGGATCATTGGTGCTGAGCGCTGGCAGGCGTCACACTTACGAGCGTATTCTGATGCATCTGCCCTCATTGTGGGCCAGAAGTATCCTTGTCTGAGAGCTTTATTTGACAGATTCCTGCCCCCTGCATGGTTTCCACATTCACCACTATGGAGAGCATGTAACACAGTCTGTGCCTCCTCCTTGTCCAGGCATCGTAAGTAGGGACCCGCCAGTGACTTCCTGAAGAGTGTGTCATCAATTAGTATAAATCTGGAGGCCTTTACTCTGAAAGCTCTCACTTCCTTTTTGTCGTTTGGCAGCTTATTATGACGCAACCAGTCTAGGTAGGGTGTGCGCCAATCTCATTCATCTGCCTATATAGCTGGTTGGTTAGGCGGCTAGTCGGCTGGCTGAGAGCCTTCCCCGGCCTCCATAGTTGTCTGAACTCCCACTTCGTCTTGCTGATCCTCCGGCTCTCCTTTATCTATTTCATCTGTCTTCTGGATAGAAGGTTCCAGCATGTGTGCGATGGGAATGCTGGATAGTTCTGTTGGTTTGAACGTTGCCCCCAGAGTTGCTAAGGCACCCGCTTCCACATTCTGATCTCTGGGAATCTGCTTGAGCTTGCAAGTTTTGAATTTCTGTTTTACCTCTTTTTCTACCTTTAAGTATGCATTCATCTTTGAATCTCTGGCTATAAACTCGTCATTCACGTGATTGACTATTAGCAGAGAGTCACTAGATATGTGCAGGTGCCTGACTCCTAATTCCAAAGCTAGCTGCATTCCTACTATCAAAGCCTCGTATTCTGTTTCATTATTGGTTGCCTTGAATTCGCATCTTACTGCTTGTGCTATCAGATCCTCCTGTGGTGACCGCAGGATTAACCCTACACCTGCCCCCCTTTGATTGGAGGCTCCGTCGATGTGCATCTGCTAGATCTCCTTATTCTTGTTCCCTTCCAGGGTTAGGATCTCTGATCCGGGTGATGTCGTCACTCATCCAATCAAACACATTTATAATACTCAACATACAACTAGTTAGCGGTAAGTCGAGGTCGATCCATGGGACGGTGTGCTTTGGGTTCTAAGTCTATCTATCTCAATTTATGCTAGTGTCACAATTTGTTTGGGTTTGTAGTTGTGTCTAGACTAATGCAAGCAATAAAGTAGAACGAGCAATAAAAGGAAAGATGTAAACAATTGATTAAAAGTGCTAGGATATCATGGGGTTATAGGGGATTCATGGTGTTCATCATACAAACATGTTTACAAGGTTGCAAGCAATTAATGTTGTAGAGGAATCGAGTTGGGTTATATCTTACGGTTCTTAGGAAGAGTTGGGTCCCGGAGCCGAATCGATTAGATTGTACAACACCTACAAGTCGACTTACTTTCCTCCTAATCAACTTCTATGCATGGTCTAACAAGACTCGAGTTGGGTTATATCTTACGAGTCAAGTTGAGTAGATAAGAGATGGTAAAAATGCAAGGATTCATAGGCTTAGCATTTCATCAAACATAACATGTGCATAAAGTTGACATCACAACAAGCAAGCAATTTAATCATGTGAACATATTAGATTAAGCATGAATCAATCCCATGTTGGTTTCCCTTAATTACCCACTAATCCTAGCTAAGTAACTACTCACTCATTATCATGTTGATCATGTTAACAAGGTTGTCAATCATATTAACAAGGTAAAACATGATGAACAAGTAAGAAAGATTAACAATAATTAAAACAAGGATTAAGAAGATTATACCTATGGAGATTCCACAATAATAATGCAAAGAATAATAGAAGAACTTGATGATTGATGGAAGGTTGTCAATCTCCCAATAAACCCAATAATCTTCTAATTACCCAATAATAAACTTGAATTACTTAATAATAAACTTGAACAATAATTAAGGAGAGATTAATGTGTAATTTGTAGAAAGATTAAAGAGTAATCTATTCTAATCTACTCCTAATCTAATCTAAAGAAGGATTTTCTACTCTAAAAACTTGTTTTTTTGGATTATTACAAATGGGGTATTTATAGTGGAAATTAGGTGGATGCATTAGGGTTAACTAAGGGCTAAACTAGTAATTACACTTTTGAGATTTGAGCAGGGAGACTCCGGTATTTTTCGAAGGAAGGGAGTCTTTCATTGAAGCTTGAAGAACGAAATTATGCTGTAAAGGAATCCGGGCGGATTGTTGTCGGGACGGGCGGATTCAGGTAGGGGAATCCGAGCGGATTCGCTAGAATCCGGGCGGATTCTGGTAGGGCAATCCGAGCGGATTCAAAGCAAGACGCTCGGATTGTGTAGTGTGGAGACGGGCGGATTGGAGACAATCCGCTCGGATTGTTCTTCAGCAACGATTCTGCTTCTTTTCTTCCCTTTTGCTCATTCCTATTTTATTCTTGCGGGATTGGTCTTTAGTCTTTGCTTCCTCTTCATACTAGTCCATCTAGTGTCGTCAAGTAGCTTCCAAATATGCATGAAAGACGGGAATTTCCGTCTCATTTATCTCCTTTTCTACAAAACATATGAAATTCGATAGAAAATCAAATAGGAAGGTTTTGACGGATAAAATGGCCATAGAATGTTATAATAGTATGCAAAATAGGCTCAATTAGGGGACTAAATGTGCTCATATAATGTTCACATCAAATATCCCCAAACCGAACCTTTACTCGTCCCGAGTAAAGAGGTGACTAAAACTAGACCTTTATTTAAATTATCCTACTAATATAGCCGACATGAGACAATTAGCGGGTCTCACTCCGCCCCTTCAACTCACAACAAGACAACCATGAGGTAGGATGCCTTCTTGCAAGGCAAGGTGGGTCTTGCCAAAATGGCGACACATCCAATCATTAAGCACACAAAATCAAGTAATGGATGCATCTACAAAAGAATAGCCACTTTCCTCATCTAAGTGGCGGAAATTATCTACAAGGGAAGCAATTCAAGGGTACACAATCCTTCATAGATGCAATTTGTTCAAACTACTAAGCCTAGAAGGATACCAATAAATCACCTCCAAAATGTGTCAAGCTAGGGTACCTTTGTCCTCAATCGTTAAATGCTTTTGTCAAGAGTAGACTCCCTATGGTGTTAGAAACACTGGAGGATCGCGGAATTCCCCCTCTTGCCTAGACAAGAAGAAGGGTCGTCCCCTCTCTACCATGCACAAAAATGGATACGGTGGATAAAGGGATCGATAGAATTTGAGTTTCATTTTGGGAGTTTGCTTTTGTTTTTTTGTTTTCCCCCCAATTTCTTGTGGCATATAACATTTGAGAACACTTTCTTTGCCATTTCTTTTGATTTTTGGCATTTTCAACACTTGACAACTTTTTGCATTTTCTTTTGAACATTTTCAAAGTCACCCCAATTAGTAATGAGGGTGCCTTGTATTTGAAGCTTAGGAGTTCTATTTTTGCTCCTCTTTTCTTTTGATGCATTTTGCAAACTTTCTTTCACTTTTCATTTCATTGAACTCAAATTGATTTCTTTTTGTGCCCATTCCCTTTGATGACAAAATGTGGTAGAACATGGATGGATGAATGGATGAATGCATGGTTTCAAGGGTCACCTTGGAATAAACGGTAGCCAAGGAGTTATCACACCACAAGGTAGTCTTGACTAGGCCTTAATCCATGGGTCAAAGGATACTAGCATGACACATCTTAGGGTGTTTTACAAGTATTCTAACAAGCAAAGTCTTGAGAAGAAAAAGCATCTACTAGGGCCTATATACACTTGTCAAGCTTCCCAAGTAGACGATTTCGCAAAATTTTTCTAACATGCAAACTACATGCCATGATGCAACTACCATATATACATCCTAATGCAAATGTTTCTACCAACTAATATGCCAAATAATCTAAATGCAAGTCCTAGGTTCACATTGTTATACCGCATCAATCAAAATAAAGCCACATAGTCATTAACATAAAGAGGAAAAAGGAGATTGGAAAGATCATACCATGCGGTCTTCAATATCCTCATGTCTCGGATGTGGCGTAGTCGATCAATGTGAACAAGGATAAAACAAACAAAATATATACAACAATATATACATGACTACACTACAAAGGAAATGAACATGTTTTTGGATTTTTCAATTTTTCAAATTTTTATGGGTTTTGTTTTTATGAAATTAAAAGACATATTTTTGTGATTTTTCGAAATTTTTCAATTTTTATGCATTTTTGGAATATAAACTCCCATCCCCCACTTTATTTTGGACATTGTCCTCAATGTACATGTAGGAGTAGGAATGAAAAAGAAATACATGTTTTTGAATTTTTGATTTTATGGAAATTGAAGTACAAATGCAATGATATGATATGAATGAATGCATGCTCTAACTAAATGCAACTCTATATGACATATATAACAAATGAATGCAATCTAAACTATACTATATGATGCATGATTTCTAGTAAGCTATGGTCACCTATGATCAAACCTCCCCAAACCGATTTAAACACTATTCCTAGTGTAGAAAAGAATAGGATTGGTCATTAGTGATTATGCATGAATTCTAGTCTATATGCAACTAACTACATGAATCATGTGAGATATAATACAATGCAAACTACACTAAATGCATATATACAAATTAATGGTTTTAAAGGGACTCCATCAAACCAAAGATTATCAATTAACAATTTCATGGAAAATCATCACTAGCACTCAAAGCACGTAGAAGTCGGTCAAATTCTTGGGAGTGGGACATGAATAGGCATGCATAGCAACACAAGATTATGCAATTGAAAAATGCCCAAGTAAAAGACCGAACAAGCATATCAAGAGTATCATGACAAAAATCATAAGAGAAATGATGGATGGTAGGAACATGAAATAGGTAGTTGGTTGGCAATTCACTCAACTCTTCCTCCAAATAGTCAAAATCACCACATTCAATGCGAGTACTCTCATTATCATCCAAGGTGATTTTAAGGGTGTCTATTTGAGGTTCCCAAATGTCCTCATCATATTCCTCATCCCAACAAGGTCCATTATCAAAGGGGTTGTCGTAACAAGGCTCACCAAGTTCAACACAATTGTCTCCCTCAAATATGTCATCCTCAAAGGGTGAGTTTTCACTCAAGCTCTCATCCATATCACTCTCGCTTTGCCCATTAACATCAAATTCCATGGAGGTTGATTTCATTGAAACACAAGAAAAGTAGGATGACGGCATCCAAGCATTAGTTTCACAATCAAGAATGTACTCCTCCTCATCATCACTCTCCTCATCTAGCACTCCATCTTCCCAAGGTGGGGTAATTTTGTGGACAAAGTGGGTTGACTCAAGGTTATAGGAAGGTTTCTCATCCTCACAAATCTCATTTTCATCATAGTTTTCCTCAATGAATTTTTGAAATGTGGCTTTTATCACTTCCATACCTTCCTTGGCATTCTCAAAGATGTCATGTACAATTTGCTTAAGACAATGGATGGTCATGAACTCAACAAATTCCCAAAATTCCTCACAACTCATCTCACAAATTCTACCACCACTCAAGTGAAATGCCAAGTTGCGGGTTTCAAGGTTCATGCCATTATAAACAACACAACATGCTTCATAATTTGAAAGAGTAAAACCATGATGCCAAGCATGAGTCATATAATCTTCAAATCTTGCAACATATTTACCAAATGATTCATTTTCATATTGCCAAAAAGTGAATGTAGACATGTTAAACATATGAAATAATGCAAGTACAACAAAACTCAAGAAAAAGAAGCACAACTAAAACTAGACAAAAGAACAATTCAAATAAACAACACCGTCCCCGGCAACGGCGCCATTTTGATCCGGGTGATGTCGTCACTCATCCAATCAAACACATTTATAATACTCAACATACAACTAGTTAGCGGTAAGTCGAGGTCGATCCATGGGACGGTGTGCTTTGGGTTCTAAGTCTATCTATCTCAATTTATGCTAGTGTCACAATTTGTTTGGGTTTGTAGTTGTGTCTAGACTAATGCAAGCAATAAAGTAGAACGAGCAATAAAAGGAAAGATGTAAACAATTGATTAAAAGTGCTAGGATATCATGGGGTTATAGGGGATTCATGGTGTTCATCATACAAACATGTTTACAAGGTTGCAAGCAATTAATGTTGTAGAGGAACCGAGTTGGGTTATATCTTACGGTTCTTAGGAAGAGTTGGGTCCCGGAGCCGAATCGATTAGATTGTACAACACCTACAAGTCGACTTACTTTCCTCCTAATCAACTTCTATGCATGGTCTAACAAGACTCGAGTTGGGTTATATCTTACGAGTCAAGTTGAGTAGATAAGAGATGGTAAAAATGCAAGGATTCATAGGCTTAGCATTTCATCAAACATAACATGTGCATAAAGTTGACATCACAACAAGCAAGCAATTTAATCATGTGAACATATTAGATTAAGCATGAATCAATCCCATGTTGGTTTCCCTTAATTACCCACTAATCCTAGCTAAGTAACTACTCACTCATTATCATGTTGATCATGTTAACAAGGTTGTCAATCATATTAACAAGGTAAAACATGATGAACAAGTAAGAAAGATTAACAATAATTAAAACAAGGATTAAGAGGATTATACCTATGGAGATTCCACAATAATAATGCAAAGAATAATAGAAGAACTTGATGATTGATGGAAGGTTGTCAATCTCCCAATAAACCCAATAATCTTCTAATTACCCAATAATAAACTTGAATTACTTAATAATAAACTTGAACAATAATTAAGGAGAGATTAATGTGTAATTTGTAGAAAGATTAAAGAGTAATCTATTCTAATCTACTCCTAATCTAATCTAAAGAAGGATTTTCTACTCTAAAAACTTGTTTTTTTGGATTATTACAAATGGGGTATTTATAGTGGAAATTAGGTGGATGCATTAGGGTTAACTAAGGGCTAAACTAGTAATTACACTTTTGAGATTTGAGCAGGAGACTCCGGTATTTTTTTCGAAGGAAGGAGTCTTTCATTGAAGCTTGAAGAACGAAATTATGCTGTAAAGGAATCCGGGCGGATTGTTGTCGGGACGGGCGGATTCAGGTAGGGGAATCCGAGCGGATTCGCTAGAATCCGGGCGGATTCTGGTAGGGCAATCCGAGCGGATTCAAAGCAAGACGCTCGGATTGTGTAGTGTGGAGACGGGCGGATTGGAGACAATCCGCTCGGATTGTTCTTCAGCAACGATTCTGCTTCTTTTCTTCCCTTTTGCTCATTCCTATTTTATTCTTGCGGGATTGGTCTTTAGTCTTTGCTTCCTCTTCATACTAGTCCATCTAGTGTCGTCAAGTAGCTTCCAAATATGCATGAAAGACGGGAATTTCCGTCTCATTTATCTCCTTTTCTACAAAACATATGAAATTCGATAGAAAAGCAAATAGGAAGGTTTTGACGGATAAAATGGCCATAGAATGTTATAATAGTATGTAAAATAGGCTCAATTAGGGGACTAAATGTGCGCATATAATGTTCACATCAATCTCCTCGTCCGCCAAATTTTGGATGGCTGGACTGAAGTCTGAGACAAAGTCTGCTAATGCTTGCGATTTGATTGTTGTTCTGGGGTCATACTGGATATCATACCCACTAAGGTGTACAAACCATTTTGACATTCTGCCTGACAGTTTAGGTTTCCTCATGACAGACTTCAGCGGGTAGTTGGTCACAACATGTACGATGTGGGACTCAAAATAGGGGCGCAGCTTATAAGATGCTACTACCAGAGATAGTACTAGTTTTTCGAGAGATGTGTACCTGGTTTCTGCCGGCAGTAGAGATTTGCTTACATAATATACTTGCCTCTGTTCCTTCTCTTGCTCTCTGACTAGAACGACACTTACAACCACCTCTGTGACGGCTAGGTAGAGGAAATGGTTCTCCTGGTTCCGGCTTTGACAGCAGTGGTGGATTGCTGAGGTAGTGTTTCAGCTCTCTGAATGCTTGCTCGTGGTCCGCGGTCCACTCAAACATCTGACTCTTTCTTAGTATGTCGTAGAATAGCCTACACTTATCTGAGGACCTTGAGATGAACCTGCTCAGGGCTGCTACCTTGCCAACTAGTCTTTGAACGTCCTTAGGCTTTTCAGGTGACTCCAATTGCAAAACGGCCCTGACCTGCTCGACGCTGGCTTCTATCCCTCTTTGAGTTACAATGTAGCCTAAGAATTTTCCAGAGGATACCTCGAAGGCACATTTAGATGGATTTAGCTTCATTTTGTATTCCCTCAGGGTGTTGAATGTTTCTGCCAGATGCTGCATATGATTTTTGGCTTTCTCTGATTTCACCACCATATCATCGATATATACCTCCATATTTCTTCCTATATGCTCTTTAAATATGCGGTTGACCAGCCTTTGATATGTGGAACCTGCATTCTTTAGGCCGAATGGCATGACGTTGTAACAATATATTCCTCTTTAAGACATGAATGCCGTCTTCTCTTGATCTGCAGGATCCATCTTGATTTGGTTGTAGCCACTCCATACTTCCAGAAACGTTAGCATCTCATGTCCAGCTGTTGCATCCACCATTGCATCGATATGAGGTAGTGGGAAGGGATCTTTAGGACATGCTTTGTTGAGGTCGATGAAGTCCACGCATACTCTCCATTTTCCATTCTTTTTAGGCACCACCACCACGTTGGACAACCACTCTGGATACTTTACCTCTTTTATTTTCTTTGCTGCCAGAAGGCTATCTACCTCTTGATTAATTACTTTATTTCTTTCTGCTGCAAACTTCCTCCTTCTCTGCTGGATGGGTTTGCACTTTGGATCCACACTAAGTTTATGTGTTATGATGGACGGATCTATTCCTATCAAGTCGTCGTGTGACCATGCGAAATAGTCCATGTTATCTTGCAGAAATTTAACTAGTAATTGTTTCCAGCTTCTTGTGCATCTAGCTCCAATTAGCATAGTTCTCTCTGGGTGTAGTTTGTCCAAGTTAATTTGATCTAGTTCTTTCACTGGGGGCTCGATGTACTCATCCTGGACAGGCTGCTTCTGTATTTGCTATGCTGGAGGGTTGGCAGTACACTTTAGTGCCTTCTTGTAGCAGCCACTAGCTTCCTCCTGATCTCCTCATATTGTCTCTACTCCCCATGGCGTGGGAAACTTTATACACTAATGGTACGTTGAAGGAACTGTTTTCATCTGGTGTAGCCACGGCCTTCCCAGGATGACATTGTAAGTAGAGGGTCCGTCTATGACCAGATACCTGATTTGCTTATTGACTCTTTCCACATAGGTTGGGATGACTATCTCGCCCAGCGAGTTGGTTGTTTCTCCGCTGAAGCCTACCAGAGGGATAGTTTTCTTCTGTAAATCCTTCTCGCTGAATCCCATATTTTCTATAGTCTTCAGCATGATCAGATTGACCGAGCTGCCTGTATCTACCAAGACCTTTCTAACTGTGCAGTTAGCCATTGACAGGTTGATTATGAGTGCATCATGATGTTCCCGCTCGTCATATATATCTCCTTCATCAAAGGTAACAGCTGGTAGATCACTGTGAGAAATTCTGCAAGATCTTGTTGGTCTATCTCCTTTGGTCTCGGTGGCATGTCTTTTAGCTACCGAGTACGTTAGCCCGCTTAGATCTGAGCCGCCTGTTATCACGTTTATGATTTTGGCGCATGTGGGTGGAGTTGCAGGCTTTGTGGAGCCTACCTTATCCTGCTGCTTGCCCCCTCGTGGTAATAGGTGGCTCAGCTCACCTTGCTCATACAGGCGCTTGATCTCTCTTCGCAGTGTGTAGCAGTCTTCAGTGTTATGCCTGATGTCACGATGGAACTCACACTTCTTTTTGCTATCTTTCCGCCATCCCTATCCTTCTACTGGTGGTTTGGGCCACCTTACTCAATCTCCCATCTCCCTGAGTGCCTTCAGAATTACTCCGATGCCTGTAGTGAATCCATACTCTGCCAGAGTAGGGAGTTGCTGATTTCTTCAATTCTGTTGACTCCCTTTCCATATGGCCTGTATCTCTCATCTTTTTTACTGGTAGGTTGCTTTCATCCTGATTTCTCTGCAGCTGAGGTACTGGAAACGCTTGGTGTATTAAGTAGGCTTGCTCTGGCTAGGATGTCTTCCTCTAGTCTGATTGCGGCAGCCGCCTTTTCTTGCACTGCTTCGAAGCTGTGGCAGGGATGCATAGTCAGCTGCTTGTATAGGTCAGAGTCATGGTGGAGGCCTCTCCTGAAGGCTTATACTGCTGTCGAAACATCACATTCCTGTACTGCCACCTTTTCATTGTTGAACCTGGTATTGTACTCTCCAATGGTTTCTCCTGCCCCCTGGACGATTCTATATAGATCTCCTGCATGCTTTTGCGGCTTCCTGCTGCTTGCTAACTACTGGGTGAATGCATTTACCAATTCACCAAATGTGGATATCGACCTGTTGGGTAGACTTACAAACCATCGAAGTGCCGACCCCGCTAAGGTGGATCCAAATCCTTTATACATGCAAGCTTCCTTGACATGCCCTACATCCGTTACTGTCATTATTTTCTGCTTGTACTGGCTTATATGGTCAAAGGGATCTGCTGTGCTGTCAAAGAGAGGCATATT